>NW_019386607.1:40730-61469 GCF_000671375.1 Centruroides sculpturatus | reverse complement strand
AAAAATGGTAAATAACGGCCTGAGTTATGAGTGCAGGTGTTATTATTTTATAAACAGTCCTCGAACAGAGTCGACAAAGAGGTATCAGATGGACACCTCGAATCGGACCTTTCCCGCGACCCGAAAAAGTTTCGTCTTGCACCTGGAGACAAAGGAGAAACCAATCGGGAAGCGAGAAGAGGGACGGGGGACCAATCCGAAAGGCGAACAGTGGGGGAAAAACTATAAAAATCGGAACTTCAAGGTCGAAGAAGAGTCTCCTCCGGATTAACCCTACAGTGGTGATTAAATTTGTGTTGTGCATCCGCCGCTCACCGAGGACACCGCAAGGAAACGACGAACTCCTGCTTCGTCCGGATATCCTTCTCGTCCGCCCGAACTGCAACCGAGATCACGAACTTTCGCCGTTCCCAGGAGATTTTGGAATTATCCTATATCGATGTAAGCATGAATTCGAACAAATAAACGGGTTTTATCTTGTAAAACACTTGTGCATCATTTGCCTCCTTCGCCACTGCCTACATACGCGGTTTCTCTTAGGCTCATTCTGACGTGAGATAGACTTTTTCCCCTCAACGTCGGCAAACCTTACACTGATTACCTAACACGTCTGTCCTGCTACAATATCTACTGTGTTTCTAACCACATGGGAGCAGTCATAAGCTTTGTACTGTACATAAAATATGTTTTTAACGAATAAAGTTAGCTAACTTAGAATTACCAAATATTAAAATATTTAACTTTTCGCGCTCTTCCTTTCAAAACCGATTATTATAGGCGATATTTTTTAATACTGACGAATTGGGGCTGTGGACCTCTTTTTAGGTATTCAAATGTTAATTTTTGCTATTGTATTGAAACGTATCATGACGTAAAACAACTGTTAGAGAGCCTCATTGTCGTTTACTCTATTTTTCTTTGTCGTTTCTCGTTAATTATTTTAATGTACGACATTTCCTAAACACACTAATCCCTTCTAGGGCGAATGACGTAAAACAATTTTTTTTTCATATTACATTTACTCATTAACATTATTAACGTCGTACAGCAAAATTATTAACGTCGAAAATCAAGTTGTTAATAATTAAATTTTAAAAAAGTTACGTAAATCACCTTTGTCTTTTCTCGCAGAAAATATGCCGAAAATATTTGCATTTTATTCAAAAATGACGAAAAGTTTTTTTAATGGGCAATTCATAATCCTTGAACTGCAGCGGATTATGGATGATGACAACGGATTATGCAAAATGGAACCATATTGTAGAATTTTCAAATCAATATAATTTACTTCGGATCCGTCAGTTACGAAGTGTTTGCTGTTCAGTAATTGTTTACATTTAAGTCAGATTTTGAATCATTAAATTCAGTTTGTCGGTGCCATTGGCAGAAAGACAGACTTCGTTCTGTCCAAGACCATTTAGAGATTTTAGAGTTCCGAAAAAATTAAAAGTTGTTTTCAATACCTGAAATTCGGAATTCAAATATGGTTAACAATTTCTATTAATTTTTGACGTTTCGAATGATAATACCAGAAAAGTATTTTACCTGAAAGCAAATTCCTTAGTTATTATGAAATCCAGAACTTCTACACCCAATTGCCTCCATCCCAATCTCTTGAGAAAGCACAAAAGCTGTAAATAATAATATTTATTCAGTGTTTTAGATTTACTCAGTACTTAATAATATTGTCAAGTAAAGTATAATTATATGTATAATTGTCTCTTACCCGCAGTTTCTCCGTTAATGGTAAATTCATAAAGTTAAAGTACCTGCACTCTTCCAGACATTTCCTAGCCTAAAACCAGTAAAATAGTATCTAACTCATTTTTAAACTTCGAAAATACTGTACAATCATGAAATAATCCTTTAATAAATTTTCTATTCCTAAAATTTTTTCAAACTACTTACCGATGTAGGTATTATTGAAGCCGTTGCACAAAGTGAAATCAGAGCAATAAGTGATATTACCGTATAAATATAAAATATATATTTATCTTCCGTAGACGTGTGCATAATGATTACAGTATTTGTAGCTATGCAACTAATGACGAATACATAAAAGTTTGAAGTAATTGTACTTGCAATGTCATTTACGCTTTTCATTTCCAGAGCAATTTTGCAGTATTGTTTTTGTATGTTTTTTACTACATGAATATATTGCAGTTGTCGCGACCGAATTAAATGTATTTCCTTAAATAATGCTTTCAATTTATAATATATCATTACGAAGAATGTTGCCCCAATCGGAAAAAAAAAAACTAAAATAGCTATCTGGCATGTTATGTTTAATGAAAGAAAATCTGCGCATATACTGGCGAATAATGCCCCGCTGTCTTCTTTCATAACCGGATAACGTTTCTTAATTACCAGTATTGGTGTAATTATATTTATAAATACGGAAATACCAGCATAAACCTTGGGAAAATAACTTTGTAACCGAGATAATTTATTTGCTGTTTCTTGCGTTATATTTCCGTCTTGACAATGAAATTGCGTGCTTCTTATTTTCAGATAAAGTACATAAAGTGTGATTAAAAACGTGAATGTTTGTACGTTAACCATGATGATTTTTATAATTGTTGGATGCTTTGTTGTTTTGTATACCATCCCCGAGCAATAAGGAAGCATTTGTTCTTTCGGTAATATAACAATAGCCAAGACAGAGACGTAATGTATAGAAACGAAGATAGATACTAATAATGGTTTCCAGCAAAAAGACATTTTGTTATTTTGACTTTTCTCATTAGGTTGGTGGTCGCATGTAATCGTTTTTACGCCACCGAGTTTTTCGATAAGATTCACGACAGATTTCAAGATATTTTTATACAATTGCCAGTTCTGGTATTTTGCATGTGTATAAACTGCATAATGGTCGATTTTTATACGTACTTTGTACAATTTTAATCGTCATGTAATACTAAATATTTATCTAAATACGCTGATGTGCATATAATGTGAGAGAATTGTATAATAAATTACAATCTAAAATACTATCATTTTCTAAACAGAATATTTATCCTACGAAATATTAAATTTGTATTATTAATATATACACTACGATACAAACGCATTAATTTTATTGTTGAAATTAAACTGTATTTGAATTAAATGTCATTAATTACATTTAGTAAATTTCTAACTTAAAGATATTCCAAAAAAATTCTAGTATTAATATATTTTACATGTACTTGCTGTTGTGGAAAAGTTTGGTAGGGTCTATCTGATGTAAATTCTTCTATAAATTATTTATTCTTCAGTTGTAGAATACTGTTCTGCCTTTTAATTTAGTTATGTTATTATTCTTATAGGAGATAAGATGAAAAATTCTAAACCTTTTACCTATGCACTTACATAAGTTGAAAAAACCTGATATGAAAATTCCAGAAATTAGATTGCATTATAGCTAATAGCCATTTACTTACATTACTAAGTTGTTGTTATCTATAATACCCACTTAGTAATAATAGTGTGGCACCGATTAAGGTATAATGCATTCCTAATAGCTTTTGATATAAGTTTCTGAATATTTTGTCACCTACGGTTCATAGGTAAACATGATTTTAAGTATGTGATTTGAGGCAATTATTCGTTTGTTTGCTTGATGAATTCTTCGAAGTCATGAATGACTTTTAATATAAAAGTGGATAGTTTCACTAATTGATGCTTATTCATTGTGGATCAAGAATTTCACCGATAAAATTTGCTTCCAGCATCGTGCACGCTTAACAAGAATACGATTGGACGGATATGATTTATTTATGAAATATATATAAATATATTTGCGTGCAAGATTTACGGTTAAGACTTACAAGATACGAGTTGTAATTGTAAGTTATGAACTAAGAGTTTCGAGTCATTTCCAACTTAGAAGAAGGAAATGTTTTGGAACAACTTACCGTAGCATCGTAAATAATTATTTTATGTGAGAACGGTTAACAAAGAATACGAAACAAAAGCAGTTCTTGGAAAACGAAATTCTTTCCAAGAACTTTTATACTTTTTTGCTTTAATTCATATTATATTTAATATATAATGAAATTTATTTTTAATTTTATGTAATAGACTTCTTTGTTTTTACGTATTTATTAATTTTGTATATAGATATCCACCGTCTTTTGAGACTTTTCTATTCTCTTGTAAAAATAAATAAATAAAGTATGTAATATGTATAAATATGTTTGTTAATTACAAAATGTTCTTTCAACTAGTTTAACTTATTTCTCAAAATGATATTTCAATTCAGAAAACTTATCAATAAGAAAGAATGGCATATTTTAATTTTGTCTATTGTTCGTCTCTTGTTTGTCTTTTATTTTCTCGTCCCGATCTCTGTTGCTTAGTCGGCCGTAGCACAGTTGGCCGAGCATTATATTCAAGCATTTAAGTGGTCATGATTTTGCTCTGGGAAAGCAAAGATCGAATATTGGCGAGTGTTTTCTACAGTCAATCAATACCTAACGTTTTTCCCTATGAGGTCAGTTGAACCCACAACGGACACGAAAAATTTTCCGTTTAGTGCCATAAAAGCAAAAACAGTAAAATATAGTCATAATAATAAGAAATTATGATTTTTTATTTTCTCGTTTTAAACTATGTGCGATCATTATGAAAGGCACATTTTATAATACATATCAGTAGATAAATACTAATGTTGGAATTATACAGAATTGGCCGAATCCGTAAAAGATTTGTTTACAAGACTTTCTTAGTAACCACAAAACAAAGATATACAATTATACATAAACTATATTTCATGTATAAATTTGTTTTAACTCCATCGTCTACTCGAGAATCTTGCGATAGATAATTGTTAATAAATTTTAATGCAACGAATAATAAAACTACTGAAAGTATAATTAAATTATATTTTAAATACACTTTCTAGTAATTTCAATACGTGTAGTTTGTGAGCATTTATACTTCTTTTGTTAGAAAAGAAAGTATAGCAATTACGGTTAAGTGAAAAAAACAGTAATACTTTAACACCTGTTTTAATGTAACGTAAAAGACAAACAGGTTTTTAATGCTAGGGATATGAAAACTAATATCAAATTAATGTTATAGAGATATTACTTAATATAATTTTTATTGTGTGAAAATACAATAGAGTACAATAATACATGTCATGTAAATTGTGTAGTATCAGGAAGAAAATATAATAAACTTTCGTAAAATTGTTTGTGGAAAATTATTAGTGTTGTATCGACAGAAAAGTAACTATGCGAATCATACATAATATTGTGTATAATTTAATTTACATAATTTATAACATTCAAATTAAACATAACGGAGAACATCTACTTTTAATTTTAATTCCTCTGAAAACAATTAGGAACGAGTAATGAGATGAAAAACAATTATCTAATCCAAAGTAACGACCAAGAACAATTTTCCAATACGAAATCGAATGCGGTTCCTTCTAGTTGTCTAAGAATAACTTATATTGCTGTAGATGGTAGAGGTAAGAAAAGAGTGTGTTAAATATCAGTGAAGTTCAAGAAAACCAAGCCTAAATTATGAATCTGATCCTTTTCTCTCTCTGATTTTGAATGTTCATTTTATTTTTCCTTCGTGTCTTTTATACTTGTCTTCGTCTTTATGTAATTTCAAATTCCGAGGTTTTATACCTCCATATTGTTAATCTGTACTTCAGCCATTGATGACAGAGTTTTATTAAGTTTCAAATACTAAATTTAATCAAGGGCGATTGAGTCAAAAAGATAAACTTACGTTTGGCTTGCTTTTGTAACTATCAATAGCGTCAACCGTAAGCATTATTATTATTAGTAACTGATCGATAATACCGCGATTTACATTTTAATTCCGTATGTTTTGTTCAAGTCGTATAGATGGAAACTGTTGGTTAAAGATTTTAACTGAAGTGGTTTGTCTGTAAGTAGCTGCAAGATAAATATAAAATATATTTACGAGTTAACTAACATACATTTTAGTTAACTAAGACACAGTATATTATTTGGAAAGGGATGACGCCCGACATATTCGAAACAGGCCAGCCGTGAAAAATTCGTGGGATTGTTCAGTCGAATTTCATCGAGGTTTCCCCAGAGCATTAGCTCAATATTTTAATTGCCTTGAATATGCATCTGTGTAATAAAAAACACATATAAAGGAAATGGAAATGTAAAGATGAACGAATGGATTCAATAGCATTACATAATTAAAGTTAACCGTATTTCTCTCAGCGAAGTGTGATTCAATGTTCTAGAACTAAATATAGACTCACAACTTATTAGGTTAAAAAAGATAAGGTGTCATTTTTCATTTATTTTCAAAGTCAACTTACTTACTGCAGCTCAGGTATGCGACAATATGGACTGCGCCCAAAATTGAAGGCGTCATTTATATTTTGCATCAATTAATTAATACAATACTGAACAAATATTAAAACATAATTTTGTCTAATACAAAAAAATGTACAATGTTGCAACACGATTTAATTTGCTTTTTATTGCAAATTAAATCGTGTTGCAGACGAAAAATATTGCATTTTATTACTACAATTTCATTCGTACCATACAAAAACTACACGTGCAAATTCTCTAGATGTTAAATATTCCTGACAATCGAAATTATAATTTTCGGGTGGATTCAACACTACAAATTTAGGGAAATGGGGATAAACAACAAAGGTAACGAAAGGAAATTCTGCTTTGAACGCTTCCAGTATTGCATTTATACTTTTCTTCCATATCTTAGAAAAAATGAATGCGAAACATCTCTCTTGCACTATTTTCGGTTTCAAACGTTTTAGTTTGTCTAACTTTTTTTGACACTATAATAATCACGTTCGATGCGTAAAGAAACTGCCCGAACTCTCTTACCATAGAAAGCAATGCCCCTTTCTATACGTTTTTTAAGCGAGTAATCAATGTATGAACCATTTCCATCGTCATGGAAATCGATCCCATAATCTGTAATTCCGATGACACACTTCAATTTCTCTTTTGCTATCTTCAGTAGCTTCGATACGTACCGCATTTTTTCTCCATCAATTCTAAGGCTTTCTTCTGATATAAATGAAAAATGACGAATATTGAAGCCCGGAACTGATGGAAACATTGCAATATTCATTTCGATTTTGTCTTCTGTTGGTAAGTGAACATTGAATGATTGTTGGACGTTTTCTCCTATAATTGAATGAATTCTGGTCGTCATAAAAACGATAGTTGAGAAAAATAAAAGTACTTACTGTCCTTATTTTTATGGAGGAAGACACGGGCATGGAATAATTCATCTTCTGTCGGTGTAGTTAAGAGTCTGGGAGAATATGATTTCACACAATGGCAAACATTAAATGGTTCCAAATGAAACCATAAGTACTGAAATTTCTCACTATATCCGACGAAAGAACGTAGTTTTTCAGAATCGTCCGCTAAGGTGTTCATTATTGAAACTGGTATTTTCTGTTAAAAAATGACAAATTAATTAGACAAAGTTCTTTCCATTCATATATTTATCACACCAAAAGTATGTTTATTGTTCAAATTGCTGAATAGTTAAAATAGAAAAAAAGACAATAAATACAGCAATTTTAATACGTATTAAATGTGAGCTGTTACTTTTTATTTTGTCTGTTTGTGGGTTATGGATCCTTATTGCAGTCTGGTAAAGCCTTTTGCACATCTTTTTGGAATAAAGTGATTTATAGTATGTGATTTCTATTGGTGTGAAATTGACACGGAATATCAATTGCTACCATTGTGTTTATCAAGGTCTTGTAACAATGTCTGATGTGTTGGTAAGAATGGTGTATAATTATTAAACCAGTTTTAAAAATAAAGCTTCAGAGTACAAATTTAATACTTAATATTTTAATTTAGCATTTGATTGGGGTGTGCAAACATCCTTATATTTTGTCAAACAGCTTAAAATGGTTTTGCGTTGTAATATATTAAAAAATATAGCTTTTACGAGAATGAAAAACTATTAGTTTTGTAATCTACAACTTACTTTTAATGAAAATTTACTATTGGAATTCACTACAAGCGTGATGACTTGAAAAAATTATCAACGTTATTTACGATATCGAGTGGTCACTGTATTTATGTACAAATAAACACTTTAAATTGCAGTCTAAATCGCCTATGCATGTTTGAATACCTTATTAAATATGTGTGTATTATTCAATGCTCATTTTATACATTTTTATGCGAATATGTAGAATGATCGCTACTCTAATAAACTTTTAATATAATATATGAAACGTGTCTTCTTAGAATTATAGTTTACAAAAAATTAGAATTGCATTCAAATTTTTTGTAAAGTAGGCATATAATTAATTCTATTGCTATAATTAGAATTAAGCAAAGTTTCAGTATATAGAGTGAAAAATGTAATAATAATTAGATGTATAAAAATTAAATACATAATTACCTTACGAAAGATTGCTATTTTGTCATATAGGATGCCTTCAGTAACGTCTTTCCAAAAAGTACACACTTGGCCACACTGTTGTAAGTCCTGATCGCTTAAATATTTAAATATGTGTAGTAGAACTTCAGGTATTTTCAACACACTAGAAGCGATTTCTTCAGATGTTGACGACATCTGAAGAAATCGCTTTCTCTGGATGGAGCGCTCTTTTTAACACTTCCAGCATGAGAAAGTTCGTCATCGGGTGATGATTCATTGGCAGTGTCTTCATCGTAGCTGAGTGTTTTCTTATTTGGTAATGACATCAAACTTTCGTATAGACATCAACGAGTTGACGTGACTCATCTTTGCTTTGAGATCGTTCTCAATTATTATTCATTAATTGCTTTGACTAAGTTTTTCGTTTAATAAATAAACATTGTAGAAGTCCGAGCCTCGTCGCGACACTCGGCGCCGAAAACAAAGGGGGGAATGCGATGTTCCCCATTTCTATATATAATTTTTGTAATCCTTTACAATTTAAATTATTTAATTGCTCTTTCCTCTTTTCCTTGGCAAGTTGTGAGATTTCTGATAGTTGGATAATAAATAATTTTATTAAATATTATAACAAATAGTTTTATTATCCAACTCTCAGAAACTATTCGTCTTTTTAAATTATTTTTAGTTGATATTAAAATTTGGAAAGGGGGAGTCTCTAGATCGGTAATATAGGCGAATTTCCTCCTACAACTTCGGTTGTTGTTCAAGATACAGTTAAGAATTTAACAAAGTTCAAGCGAATACATAATTAGCAAAAATAGTTTATTCCAAGATGCATCCAGTATCAGTATCAGTTTATTCACTTTATTGAAATAAAGCGAATAAACAAAAATTTTTACAAATGTTGTAAATAACATTCAATAAAATAAAAATTTATATATTTTTTTGGAGGAAGAAATGGTATTCTTCACACTTTGGTATTCTGATATTTTTTTCTTAGTTCACTCTATCTTTAAATTCATTGATAAAAAATTCTGGAAATTTTAGTGAATGAAATATTAAATCCCAATTAACTTTATCTTTAAATTTAAGTTTATCTTTATCTGATAACTTTTGAAATATTGAAATCAAATTTCAGTTAACTTCATCTTTCAATTCTCTTATTAGATCTGTTAAATTCTCTCGTTTAGAAAAATTATCCCAATCAAAAAAATTATGACCTAGTGCAATTGTACGAATACAATCTTCTAATATATGTCTCTTATCATCATGTGGTTATAATGCTAACTTGTTTACTTTCACAGAATAAAGTTCATGCTTTTTACTTCTAGTTAGATTCATTGTTCTATATTGCTCCCTTTTATTAAATAAACAGTCTTTATAATTCTCAAATGATATTCTTTTCTTAAACACACATTTCTTAACGCCTTTGGCATTCTTTTCTTCTTTATTCTCAACTTTCAAGGCATACATTTTTGCTCTTAATCCCACAAATTCAGCCATTATTTTACTACTAACTGCAAGGACCCGCTTCGCTGGATTTTTATTTGTGGGCAAAAAGTAACGATAGTGAAGATTAAGATAATTACATTATAGCCAATCTTTCCCGTTTTCGCAGAATGCAAGAATTAAATCCCCCGTTTCCAGACTAATTAGAAAATTTTTACATCTAGTCAAACGAACTATTTTCAATTTGATCAATTTTCTGCAACGTTTACAATCGTTCTATAATCGAACCAATTCGAATTCGAAAATTTTTAAAATCTAAATAGAAAATCTTGCACTTTCAACCACTTTCTAGCCTATATCTTCCGCACCCTTATAGCTATCGAGACGCAACCACCATAGTGCACGAGTGGAGACTTGGAGCTACTACCACATACAAACACCATTCATGTACGATGTGTAGTGTTATCTGAAAAGTGAAATATAAGGACACACACGTCCATTTATATATATAAGGTAAAGATGCCTATTATGAGATAGGCGCCAAATATGAGATACCAAGGTTTTGGCCAAACTATTAACGTCAACTATTTGGCTCTAGTGTTTTCCGAAGCGTCCTGGCAATAGCTCCAAAAGTGTGTCAGTGCACGCTGGCCAGAGATGCTGTTAGATCGTGGGTGTGCAGATTTTCACAAAAGCACCAAACAAATTTTTTGACATTAAATGTTTACGAGGTATGTAACAACATTATTATTACGCTAAATTCTTTTAATTTACAATCATTGTATCAATTATACGGTCAATTTCACGATATTATTGCAGTACTATTGTTTTCTTTGTCAGCAAAAAAAGTAGGCAGCCGTTTTGTAAAATTTGAATGTGTTCCCAATATGAGACACATGAGGGTTCCTAATATGAGATATCTCATTTCATATATGAGGTGAAAGTATACGTATTAGTTTAAGTTCTTTTTTTATATATTTTAGATGGCCCCAATTAAAAGGAAAACCTGGCACCACAGTGCCATGATACGAGCCGTGGATGCAGTACGGAGCAATCAAATAGGTTACTTAAAGACATCAAAACAATTCGGTGTTCCTAAGGATACCCCAGAAAAGGCCGGATGGCCGAGAGGTCACGGTGACAGCCTACCGCTCTGGGGGACGGGTCAAGACTGTCCAGAATCCGGGGTACCCCTAGTATCTCATAATAGGAGACCATTTACCTAAGACGTGATTTCGGACTTTTTTCATTTTTTCTAATATAACTGAAAATGTATTATGCTTAGGACTAAATAGCAATTATATTGTTAAATATATTAAATTCCCTATTCAAAATTGTAATTTGTAAAACTCCAAGTGTAATAGTTATTTTTTTATAGTCAAAAATAAAAATGGTATCTCATATTCAGCATCCTTACCTTATATATATAGATTATTTTCATCCTTCATATCACTTAACACCTTATCAACTTTCGGTATGCAATATCGATTATTCTCAGGGTAATCGGATGCATCAAAGTAATCTGTTATTCCCTTCATATTTTGCTAGAAATCATCTGTTTTTATATCATATATATATATATATATATATAATATAAAAAATATATATATATATATATTGATACATAACCGTATTTTGATATAACAGTTTTATGTTATCGTCATATTTTGGTTTCGTCACATTATAATGAAAATCATACATTAAATGCTTCGAGAGATCTAATATACTCATTCCCACATAGATGGGTTTATTAAAGTATATTTTTGTCTTATACACGTGAATAACACATAATTTTTCGTCAAATATGGTTCAATCTGTAAAGTTCTGTTTAGGGTATAATTTTTCTACTTTTTTAGCGTTGCAGCATAATTTAATATCAACACGATTTCTAATATTTTCTGTTGTCTTACCAAATACGAAGTTGTTCATTAGTTTAAAAAAGTCTTTTTCGAAATCATTAATTGCTTTGATTCGCATCTCTGTATTCAGATTTGAGGCGTAGCTACCGTGGAGCAGTTGGAGCAAATTGCTCCAAGCGCAGGAATCATGGTTGTGCCAAGTTAGAATGGGCGAAATAAAAGTTTGTAAAACATTTGTAAAAAAATGTTTGCATTTAATAATTAATCAATTAAATATTAGATTTGAATTCGTTGGACAATTTTCTACACTTTTAATGTTCTTATCACTTGCATATATTGTGAGGTCATCTGATAAAAATATTCTGGAAGGATCAGAACTTTTACAATCGGCACATCCTGCCGACATTTTGGACCTCAACTGCTTCGATTTAAAATGTGTTTTTATACTCGGGTAAAAGAAATTACTTCTACACGCAAAGTTGCCGAACTTTACTTTTAATAAAGAAATTAATTCACACCGCAGCCTCAAGTAGGTTCTCCGATATTATTGCAGCATGCCTCATTTTTTTAAACTTTACTGGCGACAACAGACAGCCACAGCAGAACGAAGATTTTCCAAACTAAAATTAATCAAAACTTATTAATGCAGCGATCAAATTTGTCTTGGATTAATTCATAGACCGATTTAAGTGAGCATTCAGGTTCAATAGTCTTTCTTAGTAAATCATCTTCCAGTTCGAAAAAGTCTTTTATTGTAGCATATCAGTAGTATTCTTGGAATGTTCTTCAATTAAGTATTCCTCTCCTGACATTTCGCTTGTCTGAGTATTATCTTTTATATCCCTTGTATGCGCTCTACGTGGTCTCCCTCGTCCCCTTTTTTGCATAACTGCTGACCGATTTGCAAACGAAAACGAGAAAACTACAATCTTGATATATTTTATGTATTATTATGTATTTGTTATGAAACTTAACTTGCATACATTTTGTCAATACAGTTTAGATACTGTGTAGTAAATATTATTAGGTACTCCGTACTTAAAGAGTTATTTCGTTTTATTATTATACTAACTGTACCCGGCCACGCGTTGCTGTGGCTCAAAATGTATCTATTATAAATGTAGAACACTCCCCGCAAAGGAGAATTTCGAAAAATGCTTTCTTAGTGTACATTCTCTTGAGAACCCTATTAAAACGCAAAAAAAACCTGCATCTAAAATAGTATAATAGAAGCCGAGTTCTTCACGGTGAGACTTAATCTTGTCCCTCTAACCCGGGGAAATTTAGACATCTATATAATATAAAAACACGCGCGTATTCGAATGCAACGTTGTTTCAAAATTTCAAAGCAATCGGAGAAGAACATTCGGAGATTTAAGATTTTGAAAAAGCGAACATTTACATTTTTATTTATATAGATGATAATATAGTATTATTTATATACTGTATTTATTAAATTGATTATCTTATTGTTAAAATGCTTCGAATCTCAGATAAATTATTAAGTAAGATTAAAACCTTACTTAATAACAATTTATAATAAATCGAAATAATTAGATAGCCTATATGTTTTTAAATTAAATGTTCAAAATAAATTTCGCGAGACCTCTTCCGAGGAACAAGGGGCGCACCGATTCCACTTGCTTCATGGCGCTGAATATATAGCTACGCCATTCATTCAGATCTATATATTTCTTTAACGATAAAAATGCATTTGTTATCGTTCAGGAAAATGTAAGGTTGTGCTATACTACATATTTTCTAACCAGAAATATACAGTTTACGATAGAAATAGCAAATTATTTCCGATCGAAAGTGGACTGAAAGTACAATTTGTCACTGTTTATCTTCTCTGTTTCTGCACGTGACAAACAAATCAAAAATACATTTTGCGAACGTCATTGAAACGTTACTAATTCAAAACATATGTCGCAAAACAGTCCTGGACCTAATATTACATAATCAAATTAGAATAATAACAAAGCGAGTAAGACATGGTTTCTGTCATGAACTCGTCACTATAATTCATTACATTTTGGCTAAATATTCGATTTTTATCACGGAATTCGTTTTGCGTGTATCGTATTTCCACTTACTGTTGTATGTAAAAATCGCTAAATTAGATTATGTACAAATTAAAAGTTATAGAACACTGTGAAATAGTTATTTAAAAACAATTGTAGTTTAAAACAAGAGTTAGAAATAAAATATGAAATTAATTCCTTGTAAGCCAGTTTCTTTTCAATTTCTTATTGCAAACAAATTCGTTTTATTTTAAACATATGCGATAATTTTCCAAAAGAAAACGAGCTCTTCTAAGACTAAGTTTCGTCTTATGTACTCTGTTTTAATTAGGAGACAAATATAAATTCAAAACACTTTAATCACACTTTTTATAACAGCAATCCTTTCAATGCTCCATTTATAGCGCCAGGAAACCTGTCCATGCGTGATCCGCCGAAGTTGAGAATAATTTTAAAATAGAATTTTATAATAAATCTTGTTTAAAGAATAAAACAGATATTACAGAGTTCTAAAATTTAATTAATTAAATTTTTTAATTGAAACGTGATAATGAAGCTGTCGAAACTTTATTGATAAAGAAAAATAATGGTAATAAAAGCTTGTAGACAGTACAGTATTGGTAAACCAAGTGGAGGTGTATGTGAGATCCTGAACATGACAAACAATTCGCGGGTGAAAATTTAAATTTTGAGATTAAAACTTGACATAATTTTTCCTACAATTGTTAAAATTGTAAAGGATATGATTTTAGTCCTTTATGGAGTTACTTCCCTTTCAAGATGAAACATCGAATGTGTCACCAGGAACTTGGCGACAAGAATTTGCTACCGAACATAGGGGTTGCAATATTGCTAAAGAAGGGCAAAGAGAAAACAGGAAGGACACCCAAATAAAAGGCAAGGTCTGACGATGAGACAGAGTTCGTCGTCATCGTCAGTTTGCCATCTTTTGACTAGTGTTCGCGCCCGATCCCTTTTCGATACGGCTTTAGTAGCAGTCGCCAATCCTCTGCCTATCTAAAGTGTGTAGGCTCATTAGCATGAGCTAAAAATTTATAATTATTTTTCTTGTAGTAAACTGGGTCGTTTTTGTACAGGTATAGACATTACTGACAGGTTATTGTTGTGTACATGTTAACAACAATAACTTGTCTGTCGAATTGAAAATAAATGAAAGTTTTTTAGTTGCTTCGGTACCCACAAACGTTGTTAAATATAACACTATAAGAGGGTCTTACAATGCCTAATTATTTATTTCGTTTCTGTAGACAATGGCGATAATCTAAAAAGTCAATTACCGAGATTTTGCTTAATAATGGATAACGTGAAATTCCACCATTTTGAAATAACCAGGTCATATCTATCCAAACAAAACATGACTTACAAGTTTTACCGCAAAATTCTCGATAAATGAATCACAGAGAAGAATGTTATCCTCAGTTTAAAAACAGATATTACAAAAGTGAAGATTAAACTTACAAGAACAGAACAACGTCCAACTACTATTGATCCTACAATCGACAATACGAAGAAAGAAATTTGATTTCCTCCTTTAGACGAGGGTGTGAGGAAAACGGTACAGAAAACATGTAAGAAAACGCCTTACGTATAATTACATACCAATAAAATTATTCATTTATTCAAAAAAATATGCATTTTGGCCAACTATAACTGTATAGCGTAGTCTTTATGTAATATAACGCTTATTACGGTTTATTAATTTATTAAGAATTCGTATTGTGTATTTTTATACATCGTAGTATTAAAATATATATGAAAAGACACATCCAATGCCAAAGAAAACAAAACAATTGACTTAAAAAATAAGAAATAATAACATTGAAACCACGATAATAGTTTATAGATATATTGAAAAGTTTTCTTTAAGCTAAACCCCATCGCTTCTGTTTTGCATAATGTGTGTTTCGTCTATTGTTACAAACGTTTGCGAACTTGTTTACATCTAATCTGAAATTTTGCAATCGTAAAATATTTGTGAGAATTAATTTCAAAAGTGTTATTTTTAAACTTAAGACTTTTTTCCGTAAAAACTGTATCTTTATAATGCGGTTGAAACTCACTAAAGACTTTAATACATTACGAGAACAAACAAATACTCGTATGTAATTTTGCTTTAACACAGTGTAACGGACACTTTGTACTGTACAGTACATGTGCTTGGTCAAGTAGCCAGTAGCGTGAAGCTGTTGTTCGTGGGATTATGACTAAACGCCCCTAAGGCAGAAGACCGCTAGCCACGGAAACGGAAGTCGTTGCGAGATTAACCCTGCGCGGTACGAAAGGAACTGCAGGGTCAGACTTGAGAAAAAAGAAAAAAAATAGACGCAGGAACATCGAAAACTCGGGAATGGAACATGAACCTTCCCCTACTGTTCTAGAGGATGATAGAAAGTCCGACGTTTCGTCTGTTTCTCCTATTAACCTGATGATAAATCTAATAAACCAAATTAGGGAGGAATTCGAAAATAGATTTAATAAACTTGAAAATACGTTTGTAAGTGCGAAATGTGCTGACTCACATCTTTCGATCAGTCTTTCACTTACGAAAGGTTCTACTATTCCACAAAAGTTAATATCTTGGCCTGTTTTTGATTCACGAAATATAAATATTTGGCTGGAAAAGCTGCAAGGGATAAAGGAATGTTTCGAATTAGACGATACAACATTTATTTCCACACTAAAGTTACGATCAGATATAGATTTGGTAAAAAGAATTAGGCTAGAAGAGGCAAAGGATATGAATAACCCTGGACTAGATTGAAAGCACAGATTAAGAAATGGTATAAAACAGATTCCACTGTGAAGAAAACAATTAAAATGTATGACAGAATTCAAAGGAAATTATAATCGACCTTTTCTTATGTGTTAGATAAATTAGAATTAATTAATTCTTTAAATCATGAATATTCGGAGATAGAAAAAATAGAACTATTAAACAATGGTCTGCAAAAGGAAGAAAGAATGTCTATTGCAAATAAAACATTCCATACCTTAGAAGATTATACCAACGCCATTATGGAATTAGACTTGATAACAAAGAGAGAGCGCGAAAAATACTACAAAAGTTTCAGTGTAGGTGAATGTTCAAACAGGCCTAATGGAGTTTCAAGGTCGCCTAAGCCTTACAACCATTTTTACAAAAAACAATCGAGTTGTCAAAATCCTGAACTAATGGACCGTGAAAGAAAATCCGTATACAATAATCGTTCTAGAACCTTTAGGAGGACTAACAATAGAAACAATGACATACAACCAGAACTTGCTATATCTCGAAATCAGACGGTCTCAGAAGAAAGTTCTCACGATATTATTTGCCATAACTGTTGGAAAAGAGGTCATTATAAGAAAAGTTGTAAATATCCAAAATTTTATGCATTCGAAAATTGCACCAACTCATGGATAAATTCGAAAATCAAAATGAGGAACAAAAAACTAATGGATCGGGCTCCTAAGGGAGATCCCTGTTTTCAAGCTGCTAGAATCCCTCCTTATCTTTTAGTGTGTCTTGCAATTTCGAAATCAAAGTTACACACTATTTATTTGGAAATCGAAGGATCTCCGTTTAGTGCCATCATTGATACGGCCTGAGAGAAATCATTGATAAGCCGAAAACTATGTATAGAATTAAAACTAAAATTATGTCCTAAATCTATTAAACTAATTGTAGCAGATAATAGAAAGATAGAGTGTGAAGGTACTTACTTGTATGTGTAGACTACAAATAATGGGAAATAGTATTGAATTTGTGTTTGTAGTATTGGAAAATTTTTCACATAATTTATTACTAGGTAGTGACTTTTGTGAATAAATGAAAGCAACCATCAACTTCAGAGACAACTTATTTATAGTGCCAATGGGAGAGAATTGTATAAGTCAAATTCAAACGCCCCTTTTACATCATAGCAACGCAAAATTCCGTACCACCGAAGAAACACTTGTGAATGCTTTTACTATGCGTGCTGTAAAAGTTCACTGTCCAATTAAACAGGGTACAGTAGAAATAAAGCACGAAATGGGCGAGAATGGTATCAATGTTTTATTAGGTATTTGTGATGTGAGAAACAATGAATGTATAATTCTAGTATTAAATAGCACTCCAACTCCTGTTTTACTCCCAGCAGAATCTACAGTTGCCAAAGGGAAACCACGTGAAGAATATTCCTTTATTAACTTGTGTTTATCATCACAATCGGACAGTAATAGAACAGATTGGAATACTATTAGGCCAAACGCTAACCCGTTGAAGGAAAGAAATGTTAGCTTATTCGTTCATTCTTATCGGAAACTAAACATAGAGTCATTTGCTTTTAATATCGGGAATGATTTATCTGACAATTCTGTAAAACAAATAGAGGAGGTATTGAGAAAAAAACCTAGACGTATTTGCCAAAAACAGTTTCGATCTTGGAGTATGCACTCTAGGATTCCATGAAATAGTAACACAGTCTGATGTCAAGCCAATTAAGCAAAACGCTTACAGAATGTCTCCATATTAACGAGAAATTCTCAGAGATTTAGTAGAACAAATGCTTCAAGCTGGTATAATTAGGCCATCAAAGAGTCCTTGGGCATCACCTATAGTGCTAGTACCAAAGAAAGACGAGAAACATCCGTTATGTGTGGATTATCGTTGTCTGAATAGTCTCACAGTCTCAGATACTTATCCCCTACCTCGTATAGATGATGCGTTAGAAATCTTGGGAAGGAACAAACTCTATTCGGTAATAGATTTAGCCCCTGGATTTTGGCAGATACCCATGGCTGAAAATGATATATGTAAGTCTGCATTTATAATCCCAGATTGCATATATGAGTTTTTGAAGATACCATTCGGTTTAAAAGGAGACCCAGTCACATGTCAGAAAATATTTGATCAGGTTTTAGGTGATCTAAAGTGGAAGGAGGCCCTTACATATATCGACGATACTATAGCACTTTTCAAAGACCTCCCATCACATCTAAAATTACTAAACGAACTGTTCGAAAGATTTAGAAATGCTCAATTGAAAGCTAAACCTGAAAAATGCATATTTGCCACTAATCATATCAAGTTTCTTGGATACATCGTTGAAGATGTAGGTGGTAAAACCGACCCAGAGAAAATAATAGCAATTACTGAAATGAAAGTACCCACTACGGTGAAAGAACTTCGATTCTTCTTAGGAATGTGTGGATCTTTCAGACGATTTATAAAGGATTTCTCAACTATCGCCACACCATTATTTTGTTTACTTAGAACCAATCAAAAATTCATTTGGAAAGATATCGAACAAGAAAGTTTTGTACGATTAAAGGAAAGTTTATGTAACTCATATTACCGCAAAAGCAATAAACATAAACACTTAACACTGAACTTTGAAACAGGGTGAATTCCTATCCGATTACAAAGGAACCGATGACAATCGGTGAAAGTTGAGATAATCTATTGGCGAATGAGACCTGATCTGTTTATTTTAAAGCAATATCGTCTCTAATTACAGGAAAATGAAGTAAATAAAACATTACAAAGAAAGAAAAGTATCAAAATAACAAATAAAATCATAATTTCTGATTATCGGTGGCCGAGATTTTACGATTTTAAAATAAAAACGGCTGAAGCTACGCACGCTGTACATAATACTCAATACATGAAACATTTTTATTATTCCCAATGTAAGACGTGGTAGCTGTTGTATACGTAATTTGAATGTATGTCTCTTCTATTTGAATAAAAAATCCTTAGATACTACATAAACCCGAAATGCATTTGTGAATTGTAATAAAGGAGTACCTAACCTGATAGCTGTGAGGAAGTCTACTGAATTTCTTATTAGAATTAAAGAGACGTACATTCACAAAAATTAATATTATTATTTACAGCTTCTTTGCTTTCTTAAGAGATTGGGATCCACACAACTGGAAGTAAAAGTTTTGGATTTAATAATAACTAAAAAATTTGCTTTCACGGTAAAGTATTTTTCTGTTATAAACATTTGACACGTCCGAAAGAAATAAAAATTGTTAAACATATTCGAATTCTGAATTTCAGGTAAAGAAAGCAACGTTTACTTTCTTCGGAAGTCTAAAGGCTATAAACGGTAAAGTCCAAATAAATAAACGCATTAAACATTGGTACTTATTCATTGCTTTGTGCCAAACCAATGTACTGGTCACATGAAAAGATCTGCATTTAATTCATGTGTCTAACAACAAAACAAAATCCACTTTCCACATAGAAAGCCCTGTAAGAAGTAAACACCATTAATAGACCGCTGGTGTACTCCGTTCCCTTACTCCATCAATCTACGGACACAAATATTAATGCTGGCATTTAAATATCTTGTCAATAAAATTACATTTTACGTTTGTATTTATAGAAACTTGATGAGCACTGTATGTATATATTGCAATACAGTAAATGCTTTTAGTGACTTATATAAATTTCAAGCTTGAATAAAGTATATACAAGTTTTATTTAATGATGCTATATAAATAAAATATAATTTATTATTTAACTACTTAAACACTATATAGTGCAACAACTCGAAAAATAAAAATGAACACAACACTTTTCATTTTTCATTTTTATTCAGTTTAGTAGTTAAACGTACATATTATCTGAACACATTTTGGGCTCATTAACGACCCTTCTCAGCAAACTTGAGAAAATAAATGCTTAAAAATCCTAAAAATTTCTTACACATCTTCGCATAACGGATATTTCATTTACATTTCTAATAATCTCCTGCTTATCTTTGAGGGGTTTTTGTTTTTTAAATTAACATTACACACACTTATAGGTATATATACACTTGACATATTTTAAAAGTAATTTTATACACTATTAAAAACTATTACAGTCTTACACAGCGAATTTCAACAATTTTCTTCAACAAGCCAATTTAAAAATTCAATCAAAAACTTTCATTCAAAACTTTAAATTTATTAAATACAATTTTTTAACGTCATAACAATACAGATTTATTATTTATTATACATTTATTAATAGAGTATTTGTGATGTTAGAAACA
>NW_019386607.1:30283-32872 GCF_000671375.1 Centruroides sculpturatus | reverse complement strand
AAAAATATTATATGGAATTGAACGAAAATGAAAATTTGCTTGATAATTCAACTACGCTTGTTGGAGAACAATAAAAACACTACACTCAACAAGCCACTAATAAAACTCAACTGCCTAACCTATAACCAAAGTCTCCTTTTAATTTGTTTTTTAAAAAAAGCGCTTGACAAACTTGCCCCGCATGCAGAAGTTGCCCCGATCTCCCCTAATCAATATGAATCTAAATATAAACTCAGATTTTTCCCATTCTGAATGAATCAAACAGTCAAACATATGATAAACGGAATATTGCGAGTGAAGTGCACAGTGTTTATCTGTTTGTGTTCCACGGATTATCTTTTGTTTTATAGTTAATTTCATTGTTTCATTTTGTAGTTATATATCGAATGTTATTGATAATAAGTCGGTTGAATTTATATACACGTAATCAGATTGACTTTCTATTTGACATCGTGTCGAATTGAGAGGTAAACATTGAAAACTGGAAATTTGCGTCGATAATACAATGGCATAATTCATGTTTCCGGTAATGGAAACACTTGCGAGTCTTTATGAAAAGTAAAAAACTAAAAAGCTTCACGCTGTACCAGAGATTGTTTATTAAAAATTAATTTTATTTTTTAAATATTTAGCAAGATTAGTTGTAACCAGCAAAGATTCTGTGATGCCACAATGCCGGCCTGCAATTTTTTTTATCATATTCTTTAGGTATTTTGTTTATAACATCTCAAATTAGTACTATCTTGCTTGTGTACATCATACTTTTCCTAATAATAACAAAATCTACCTAAGTGCGTTGGGAGGAAAATATTTCGATTGAAATTACCCGACTTGCAATCTAGATCGGAAGTTCGTATACACTTACTAAGGCATTTTTTAGATAATAAAAGTGTTTAGAAGACACAACAATTCGATTTTAATTGTCCATGTCACAGTTTCACAAGCGTTTATTTCATATTTATTCATATTTTCGTGTAAAATCTTCATTAAATTTGATCCCTCTGAAAATATCCTGCACAAACTACGTCTATCCCTTGAATTTTAATTATCAAAATTGAACAGTATCAATGCCTCTTACATAGACGTTACCGTGCAAACTTTTTCTTTTAATAGCCGTGAACACAGACTAACATATTACTGTTTAAGTAACAAAAATAATTATTTAAAGTATTTTTGACGAAATAAATGGAATCTTTGTAGAAATATACATTTTGATATTAATGTTATATTTTGAATAGTTTCGAATATAATAAATTACGACACCCATCACACGTCAAAGACTGCGTATGAGTAATTAATATTAAGTTTCTTAATTTAAATAAATTTTAATACAATGANGTAGAGTATTTTTCTGTTATAAACATTTGACACGTCCGAAAGAAATAAAAATTGTTAAACATATTCGAATTCTGAATTTCAGGTAAAGAAAGCAACGTTTACTTTCTTCGGAAGTCTAAAGGCTATAAACGGTAAAGTCCAAATAAATAAACGCATTAAACATTGGTACTTATTCATTGCTTTGTGCCAAACCAATGTACTGGTCACATGAAAAGATCTGCATTTAATTCATGTGTCTAACAACAAAACAAAATCCACTTTCCACATAGAAAGCCCTGTAAGAAGTAAACACCATTAATAGACCGCTGGTGTACTCCGTTCCCTTACTCCATCAATCTACGGACACAAATATTAATGCTGGCATTTAAATATCTTGTCAATAAAATTACATTTTACGTTTGTATTTATAGAAACTTGATGAGCACTGTATGTATATATTGCAATACAGTAAATGCTTTTAGTGACTTATATAAATTTCAAGCTTGAATAAAGTATATACAAGTTTTATTTAATGATGCTATATAAATAAAATATAATTTATTATTTAACTACTTAAACACTATATAGTGCAACAACTCGAAAAATAAAAATGAACACAACACTTTTCATTTTTCATTTTTATTCAGTTTAGTAGTTAAACGTACATATTATCTGAACACATTTTGGGCTCATTAACGACCCTTCTCAGCAAACTTGAGAAAATAAATGCTTAAAAATCCTAAAAATTTCTTACACATCTTCGCATAACGGATATTTCATTTACATTTCTAATAATCTCCTGCTTATCTTTGAGGGGTTTTTGTTTTTTAAATTAACATTACACACACTTATAGGTATATATACACTTGACATATTTTAAAAGTAATTTTATACACTATTAAAAACTATTACAGTCTTACACAGCGAATTTCAACAATTTTCTTCAACAAGCCAATTTAAAAATTCAATCAAAAACTTTCATTCAAAACTTTAAATTTATTAAATACAATTTTTTAACGTCATAACAATACAGATTTATTATTTATTATACATTTATTAATAGAACAATACGTAATGAATACTTTTTTTAAAATACAAACAAACAATTAATAAACAAAATATATAAATTTTTTTATAAATGAACAATATATATAAATTTTTTTTAAATTAACAATATATATAAATTTTTTTTAATGAACAATATATATAAATTTTTTTATAAATGAACAATATATATAATTTTTTTTTAAGAGGAATGAAAGAACGCATCTA
>NW_019386607.1:0-28736 GCF_000671375.1 Centruroides sculpturatus | reverse complement strand
TGAAAACATGTTTGCATTTGTTATTCATGTATATATGTCTTTGAACTTGCATTTCGTTGTAATAATATTAAATGGGTGTTGGATTTGTATTTCTTTGTTTTAATAGTGAATTCCAACTTATACATTGTTAATAACATAATTTTATATACGTGCCTATCTTGCCCCATTACTGTTGCCCCTATACCAGGGGCAACTTTAATAAAAATAATTAAAATAATTACAACTTTACAAAAAGAGAGAAGTTGCCGATCTTGCCCCTATACCCGGGGCAACTTCGTCAATTTCTCTCTTCTTGTAAAGTTGTAATTATTTTTATTATTTTTATTTCCAAACTGATTTTAACCAGTTCTATAGTAAGGTAACATTCCAATAGACAATATGCAAAGCTTTTTTTTTCAGTTTACTGCAGTATTTATTACACAAAATTTAAGTAAAGATTAACATGCCGATTCCTCCCCGATCTCCCCTAAAACAAAATAATATCATATTGTCAAGTATAAAAATAAACCGAGGATTGCTACAAGGGGACGCATGGTCTCCCTATCTATTTAATTTTTATGTACATGATCTAAATGCATGTTTTACAAACGACAATGACGGTTTTTGTTTTTCACATCAGATAGTTCATTCCATATCATACGCTGATGATATTGTTGTATCAGCGCCGACTGCAGCTGCACTTGGACGAAAAATTAAAGCTTTGGAAAAATACTGTGAAGACTCTAATTTAAAAATTAACCCAAAAAAATATATGTTTTTTTTTCTTAATCAGGAAAGACTTTTAATTGTCTCAGAGATGAAATTTCTGGGTATAATGTTCGCATCTACTTTGTCGTTCGAAAAACAATTCAAGAAAGTAAAAACTAAAGCTTCTACCTTGATCAACAATTTAGTTAAGCTATTTGTTAAATTAAAAATTCGTAATATAAAAGTTCAATTCAGATTATTCTCTTCCATTGTTTTAAATTCATGTGGATACGCTGCACCTATTTCGAGTCCTTTGTACTTTAAAAAATTGGAAATTATTCAAAATAAATTTATACTAAAAGTCTTTTCGTTAGACTTTAATATCTCTGGAGCGGTGTTGCGTTTTGAATTGAATAGATTCAAATTGGGCCCTTTTTTCATGAGAAGATATGTTAAATTTTTGAGTCGATTGAGAGACAATGCATCGTTACCTTCTTTACTGTTGAAATTATTATATAATAAATCGCTTAATGATAAGTCTAAACTAAATTGGGTCTATCAAGTGTCTACTGTATTTAATATATATGGGTTCTCAATAATTTCGTTTATATATAACACAGACTTAAATGAAATATATAATGTTCAAATGATTAAGAATGCTTATGAAATATCTTTGTCTCAAGATATACCTGACGTTAAAATTCATAATAACTCTATTTGTTATAATATTATTCTGAATTATCCAGACATCAATAATTATACTGGTTCTGATTTATCCTTCAATGTCAAAAAGTCCTTTATTCAATTAAGATTAAATAGAGAAATTATTCTGATTAATAAAACTATCTATCAATTCTCTAAATTTTTTTGTATAAGTTGTAATGTTGCCATGTCTAAACTCCATTTGTTTTGTACTTGTTCTTGTAATAGAACTCAAGAGTTACGGAAAAGAGAGTTTATTTTTAAAAAATAGAGAGGATTTTACGTATTTTTTCTTTCATAAGGCTAAAAAGACTACTATATATAATCTATATAATTATGCTCAGAGATTTTTTATTGTTAATCAATTTAATATATTGATTCTGTAATTCTGTTAATACTTTAATTATGAGAATGTATAGACTGTTATTGTATTGCTTATGAAATTATGTAATGCTATGTATCACATTATTCCACCTTTAGTAACAGGCGAAAGCCTAATATAAATAAAGTTATGAAGAAGAAGAAGAAGAATAGCATGAATATAAAAATCAACCTCCATGCAAAATTTCAGAAATTTCAGAAATTTTTGACAAAAGGTAAAATTATAAGAGTTATTAATTTAGCTTCAAATGTAACACACACATACAAAGAAAAAATTCTCAAGGTGTTCTGGTTTTATTGATGTTTCAAGGTTTAAGGATGTTTCAAGGTGAATTCTACATTTCTCGGACTTATGTCCGAAAAATGTAGAAATCTTGAAATTTTATGGAATCTTTATATTCGTATATACAAATACCACGCAATAAAAAACTTGTCGACTTCACTTGCCAAATACAGCGTATTTAAAAAAAATAAGATCGGAAAAGGATAAATAAAAATGGACATAAATGGCAAAATATTCAGTTAAATTACAGAAATTTCAAAAAGAGTTTTGTGAGTTACATAACATTAAAATATTATAATATAATCGAGATGGGTTTATAATAATAATAACAATAAGCGGCTAGCCCAAACAGTTAGAAGTTAAAAGTTAATTTGGTAAACAGGGTATGAGAATGCACACTAAGAAATGATTATTAGAAATGTGAGGAAGCGGGAGAAGGTTAATGATTTTTCTGAAGAACTCGGCTTCTATTGTACTATTTTACATGCAGTTTTTTTGAGATTTTGCGGGAAATCGAACATATNAAACGAAATAATAAATTGTTATTTATCGTTAATGACGCCGTTAACATTATAACATTATATTCGGATTTTTAAACATCTGGTCGAAAATTACTATTAAATTTATGTTTCTATATTTATTTTTAATATAATTATACAATAAAAATGTAGTTTAACTTGCTCACAAAACTTATTTTCAAAAGAAATATTGCATTCGAAACCACCGAACAAATAACGCATCGACAATAGCCGAAAATATATTATTAATGTCTATTGTTTACGCAACAATTGGAAAAGTGCTTACGTCACGCTAATCACAGAACATACTTAGAATTACGTACGAAAAGTAATTTTATTTTTGTTTTGTTTTTTGATAAGTAAACACAAAGAAGGACGTGGTCGAAATGCTTTTCGAGAACATTATTTAGAGGCAATGTGGTCCTTATTTATGCGTTATATGCGTGAAGACATTCTGGAAAACTGTACTTGCGATTCCATAGATAATGTGTGAACCCAATCCGAGTGGTGGAAATTTTATATCGAAAATCTCACAACAATTTTTTATTATTGACTTTTTGTTTGACATGGCGTCGAACTGATAGGTAAACATTCAAAACGATAATTCAATGGCACAGTTTCATGTTTCCGGTAATCCAAAACACTTGCGAGTGTTTATGTAAAGTAAAAAACTAAAAAGCAGATATTGTTTATTAATAATCAATGTTATTTCTTAAATATTAAGCAAGATTAGTTGTAAGCAGCAAATATTCTCTCATGCCACAATGCTGGCCTGTAATTTTTCATCATATTCATTATGTATTTAATTTAAAACAACACAAATTGATACACTTTTGACCCTGTACATTATACTTTTCCTAATAACAACAGAATGTACCTAAGTGCGTTGGTTTGAAAATATTTCGATTGAAATCACCCAACTTCAAGTCTCGACCAAAAGTTCGTGTGCACTTACTACAGCGCTTTTTCAGAAAATAAAAGTTTTTAGACAACAAACAATTCGATTTGAATTGTCTTTGTGAGAGTTCCACAAGTGTTTATACATAATTTCGTGTTAAATCTTCATTAAGTCTGACCCCTCGGAAAATATCATGCACGAACCCCTTTAATTTTTAATTATCAAAATTGAGTAGTATCAATGCCCCTTACATAGAAGTTACCATGTAAACTTTTTCTCTTAATGTTATCGTATTGTGAAATATTAAACGAAATAATTGTAAACACAGACAGACACATATTACTGTTTAAGTAACGAAAATAATTATTTAAAGTATTTTTGACGAAATCAATGGAATCTTTGCAGAAATAAAATTTTGATATTAATGCTATACAGTACTTTGAATTGTTTCGAATATATTAAACTACAACATGCAACACACATCAAAGATTGCAGATGGATAATTAAGTTTCTTAATTTTAACACAATGAATTTAACATCAAATAATTCCTTAATAATTTTTAAATGCGGAAAATATTTTGTAATCTCTTTGTGACCTTACCTTCATCTGTTCCTCCCACTTTCTCACCTAATTTCAATGTTTGTTGGTCCACGTTTAATTTTTCTTGCGACTCCTGTAAATAGTAAAAAATTCTGATTCCCGATATAAAAATCTTACAGTACTCATACTGATTTTGCTTATTAACTCAGAGAATATTTATATAATAATAAATAAACAATTTGCAGCTATTTTAAATAAAACATTTTATATGATTGTCATGGTATTTAAAGTTTTCCAACTGAAAACTTTAAATAATAAGAATTATTAAATTAGTTTCAATTATTTTAATGGAATTGTAACTTACTAAAGATTTTGTTTCTTCTCGTTTTTTCCGTGTTTGATCCGTAATAATATGCACCGTGGCGACGGAATCATCCAACCTTACTTCTTTTTGTTCATTTACAACTGCTTCTTCGCCTGAATTCAAAATTATAGGAATTTCAAAAAACAGAAACAAAGAAAATGACAAACAGTTTACACCAAATAAACAGATGAAATTGTTATTCTAGAGAGATATTTTGAAACTTTATTTTATAACAAATGCACAAAAATAAAAATTGAAAATATAGAAAAATCAATTAATTTCTGCTCAGAAATTTCTTAATTAAAATGTGACATAAAAGCATAAATATTGCGTTGTGATTTGACATTATGAAATATGGAAAAGTGTAATTTGTCTATCATAAAGTTAATTAAAAATGTAATATTATTAAAAAGTTATTCTCAGTGAAAATAAATGAACAGATTTTTATTATCGTATATTCAGAAGCTCACTTTATCTTGATTTAATAAAAAGTCTGAGTAAAATGTATTTTAATATTCAGTTTCTAGATTAACTTGAAAAATGTAAAAAATCAAATGTTCATTTATATCTTTATAACAAATATAATAAATCAATGAATAATTTTAACCAATTAAAAATAATTGCCACATTTGTTACAAGTTTTTTCTTATAAATGTGCATTGTTTGCAATTATTTAGCGGTGAAGATCTGTATTCAGCAATATCGATAAATAATGTAATGGACATTTTGTAAATATAAAATATAGCATTGTTCAATGACCAAAACCTGATATGTACTCCAAATCAAGTCGTAAGTATGCATTAAACACTAGAACATTAGCCTATAGATTAGATTTTATACGATTATTTTAAATTAGCAATTCATATTAATTGAATTTATGAATATCTTATTTTATTATAAAAATGTTGTCGTAATTTCTGTTTTGATGTTTTTATTAATTGTAATGGAACCGGATTAAGAATTATTAGAAAAGATGCAGAAATAAAATAATAAATTGTTATTCATTTGCAGAAAATCGTCTAACGCTCTAATTGTCTCCAGCAGAAAACGAATGCAAAATTAAATATCGTTCCACCGTATAACATTTTAATTTTGTTTTTTAAACATCCCGTAAAATTACTATTAATTGTATGTGTTTAGATTCATTGCGAACACGTTATTAAACTGTTAATATAATTATATAATAAAAATAATTTAACTTACTCTTAAGATCCATTTTTTTACTCACCACCTGCTTTCGATAAATCTTCAACAATTCGATTAAATTTCTTCAACAATACTTGAAAACTTATTCTTAGAACTTATTGTTTATGCAACAATAACAAACGTACTTACCAGTCGCATTGCGTGCTAAGCATTACGCATGTCAATCAGTTTTATTTTTGGGGTATTTTTGGTGGGTAACTGTAAAGAAAGACGTGTGCGATTATAAATAAGGATGTTTGTTTGTTCGTTCGCTTGAACGACCTAGAAGTGTATACCAATTGCTAAAAAACTCGGTTTGGTACTTACTTTGACATACTTCTAACGTACATCATGTCATACATTCCATTGCGAAATATCGATTGCATTTCTACAAATAAATTAATTTTGTTTTCGTTTTGTTTCGTTTGTTTAGTTATGGCGATTTGCTTAGTGGTGGTTCCTTCTGTGAGGCCTTTTAAAGGGAAACTGGTTTTTATTTAGGTTTTAGGCAGAGACTCCACTACCGTAAAAACGGCGTAAAATCCTTCGCCGTAAAAGCTTTTAATCACGTGATTCTGATATTTTATGGCTGAGCAGGTCGTAAAACCAGCGAGTTGAGCAGTGTTCAACTTTAGACGCGAATACGGCCGTAAAAGACACCTTCCACCAATCAGAAGTTATTGAAATATAGGTCATTGTATCACGGTGCTAAAATGGCGGAAAACAAGCTTTTGTGTACGTTCCCTCGTGGCTATTCTAGAATAGATCTGGAAAGATTTATCAAAAACATCCGAAAGTATTCGTGTATCTACAACAAGAGTTAAAAAACAAGAGAACTATAATAATGGATGTCAAAGGAAAATCTTTCAATTTAAACAAGTATATAAAAAAGCTAAGCTTATAAGTGATGTATATTAAGAATAGGATAATAAAAGTTAATATATGAAAGTAAAGATATTATTTTTACTACATTTGTAATTATAGTACAGAAAAAACTCGTAGAATACGAGTATAATNATATAAAAAAGCTAAGCTTATAAGTGATGTATATTAAGAATAGGATAATAAAAGTTAATATATGAAAGTAAAGATATTATTTTTACTACATTTGTAATTATAGTACAGAAAAAACTCGTAGAATACGAGTATAATCATTGTCTTTATATCGATATCACATCTACAACTGTCTTCGGTTTTACCAATTCACGTGCGAACAAGTATTTACTTTTAACATTTGGAGCATCACCGTTGTCGTAAAAACTTCGTTAGCCAGACCAGACGCAAACGCAAATAGGTCACGCGGTTAAAAGCTTTTACGGCGAGGGGTTTTACGCTGTTTTTACGGTAGTGGAGTCTCAGCCTTGCAGAAGTGAAGAAAACTGCACGTGGCCAGCCTGTTCGAGTAGGGCGCAATCCTCGGACCAAACTCCCAGTTTTCATGGGTTACTTTTCTCAATGTGCTGGGACAATGTTCGCTCGTCGGTCAGTGGCAGTTCTCTGTTTGAGAAATCTTATTCAAAAGTGCTCTTATTTTATGTTAATTTCGCCGAAGGGTGCAAATTTGTCGCTCCTATATAAAAAAAAAGCAATTGATTTGACACGGATTGTTTTTATTTTGCCATTTCTACAAAATATTATATCTACCTGTATAATTGTTTCTAACTATTTCTACAGACTTCTATTTGTGTATATGATTTTTTTATTGCGTATTTCTACAGATCATGCTATTAGTTAGGGTCAGTCTCAAAGAACAGCGCAAAGAAGTGATTGTCTGCTTCCTGATAAAATGACAGTTATAAATATTAATTATATAATAGTATGTAATTATAAATATTAAATATTTATAATTACATACTATTAATTTCAACACAAAATATTTTAATAATCTTAATCATTTATTTAATAACAAACAGGAATGTTTTCCATGTTTTTTGTTGAACAAGTTACCATACTTTTTTTAATTAATTAGATATTGAATTAGAAATCATATAGTTGGAAAAAGTATGGATTAAATTTTCATTTTTTGTAAGTAAATGCTACTGACAATATTGATAAATGTGTGGAACATTTAGATATACGTACAAATGCACATAGAAAGTAATAAAGTAAATAGAATTGTAGTTCTTTCGAACTAACGCTGTATCATTCAGAATCGGAAAGATTTCTATCAGCATTCCACAAGTAATAAAAGTTTATAGTACGATTCTTATTTTTAATGTATTGCTTAACCATTTTGTTTTCCCTTCCTTTACATTTAATAATAAATAGGATAAATTAAACATATAGTAGAGATGCCAACCATCAACTTTCCGCACTGACAGTAAGCTTTCTGGGTTATCCTATCAGCTTCTCAGTGCATTGTATAATTTGTCAGCTTTTCATCCACTTCACTTTTGCTTTCTCTGTTTTTTATTCTGGTCTCTTCAAGTTAAATTCACTTTAATGTATCTGAATTAGGATTCATCCAAATTTTCTGTTGTATGCTGCATAGAAGCAGGGTTGTCAAGAGCTTGCATGGGACACAACAGTAAATCAGGCCCTTTAGCCATATGTTTTTTATTTTCAACAAATGAAACACATTGGTTTTATTAATAAAGAAATATTTTATCTTAGTTTATTTTTTGTTAGTATAAAAAATTTATTTTATTGGATAGGAATAACTAAATTTTCTCTGGACTTGAGGAAAATTTTCCAGCTTTTCTTTACTTGACAATGTCTTATTACATAAACTTTAGTAAGCACAATGTAATGATAATAAGTCAAATGATTGCCATAGTTAATCAGGATATTTTTTGCTACTATTAATAATTACATATTAAGTAATTTGGTGTTATAAGCAGATGTTAGGTTCCAACTCTTATTGAAATAAAAAATTATTATATGTTAAATAATTTTCAAATAGCAAAAATAGAATCGTTATTAATATTAATAGTAGCGAAAAATATTCCAATTAACTCGTTGGGTACACAACAATTTTAATTTTAATGTAATTAAACATAAAAAAAATACTTAAAACTGAAAAAAAACGAAAGAAATGCGTTCATTTTGAACAGAAAGCTTCAAAGTTTATTTTCCATTGTCTGTGAAATCTGACATCGATGAGTCATTGTGTTTACAGCTGAATGACCTTGAAAACAGCTGGAGTTAGATTTCCCGGGACATTCTCATAGACATCTCGGGAGGACAAGGGTTTAAAGTAGGGTGAATACTAGCTGGCCGTATATTTTTAAATATTTTTAAAAAATTACTTTTTTTTTTTATTGCGATTTTGGACCCTCTTAATTTACTTAAACGTATATATAATCAAATATATTAATTAAAAAAATTAAAAATCTATTGGAGGTCGTTTTTGACATCAGAATCTAGCTTTAAATAACTTTACCCAAGTAAAATCCGTGCACTAAAATTTTAGAACCACGAATGAAATTTGATAAAAAAGTCCCATTAAAAAACAATTAAGCGTCATTAAAGGTAGATTAAAATCGCGATAAATTTTTTTTCGCGTGGGAAAAAACTTTTCAAAAATTTGGAGACTTAACAAAAAAGGGTCTAAAAACCCGTGTTTTTGTAAAGCTATGTAACTTGCCTGAAATTTAATTAATTATGGTGATCGTTTAATTTAGATCTCGTGATATTCTTGTGTTTTGTTTTTAAAATAGAAATACCAAACATGTCTGGGGTCAAGTTTCCAGATTGGTCAATTAATCAAAAAATGAGACTGAAACAATTATATTTCATTTATTTAACATATTTCTCAGCTTTTTGCATAAGGTCAGTGTTTTTAATATTTTGAAGTTGATTGGATCTGTATTGGAAAATCTGAATATATCACATGGAACATTAATACAATTCGACACCGTCTTTTGTTCGATGCTGAAGGAAGTCTTGTATCTCACTAACATTTCCATTTTTGTTTGTCTTGTCTAGAGCAGATTATCACAAAAGAGGGTCATTATTCAAAATCTTGTTCTGCGACTTTCATTCTATACTCCGTTAACAATGGTGTATTAATTTAGGCCAGTTTTGGTTGTGACTGATAGAATTATTTTTCACGCAAATTTGGGGATGAGGGAAACTTTCCTTAAACTTCAACCATATTGATTTACTCTATCTTTAACCAATCCTATGTCACAGGAAAACTCGATCGCGACAATTGTGTTTTTTCTTTCACAATGCAAGTTCTCTTACAATAACAAAATAAGCTGTGCCATTAATATAAGTACAAGCAGAGTTATATAATGAATTACAATCAAAAGTTTCATTTTAACCACAATCGGATCAACTAATCTTTCATTGTGATAGTATCATGTCAGCACTCTCCTGGCAAGTGACATTGAAAATTTCAATTCGCGACAAATTTATATATACGTGTATATCCAATCCATTAATAAGAATACAAATCAAGTTACATACTTAATTCCAAACAAAAATTCATTCAAATACATAACCGTACCACAATGTTTTGTTATTATGTACGAATTACCTAATTTGTTTAAAAGTAAAACTACTATTGTGAATTCGCGATAAATAATTGGTATTGTTTTGTTTTATTTCAAAACCTCTTCATTTAAAAGAAGATGATTGATTGGATCTGTATTGGAAAATCTAAATACATCACATGGAACATTAATAATCTTAACTATTTCTATCGCTTTAATTTAATATTTTTACCAATAAAATGGTCACAACTTTGTTAGATCAAGCATTTATTGAGAAAACTCCTCAGATCTAACAATTCTTCTTGAGTTGTATTTCTTGGAGTGAAAAGATTTTATAAAATTCCAAAAACGCTTAGACTATCAAACACAAGAAGAATAAGAATTAATTAAAGGAAAAAACCAGATTACTACTAACCAAGAGTAATGTATCATTTTAAGCTGAAACTGATCTTAACATTAGTCAATATCAAACCTTCCTTATGTCTTTCAGAAATACTTCATTAGAAACAAATGTTTTTGTCTAGTTTTCGAATTTGTTTCAGGTTCTACACCTGCAAATTGATTCACTGAAAAAAAAACACTGGTAACCTAGCTTAAAAATTATTACAACTAATCAATTAAAGGACAAAAACTATAAATTTCAATTATTAAAATAAAGATTGTTCTACACTTGTCATGAAAACAAAACACAGTTGAATACAACAGCAGTAGGCAATAGACAGAAAAATAGTTTCATATAATTCTTCACAAGTATTTTTTGCATATTGTAAAAAATACATAAATTTTATACACCATTTTAAATTGTTATTCCTAATTTTTTCAATCATTAAGCACCTCGATAAGCAAGTTTTAAAGGGTCTAAATAAATATGTTTACGAACAATTCTTTGTAAGGTTGTTAAGACCATTCAGTAAAACATCAGCTCCATATACTTACTAATAGTTATCTTTACGAGGGCTGTTAGAGTTTTCTGGCTTTCCGTTTTTTGCATATTATGCCAGTTAATCGACTAATTAATCAGGTGGCAATTTTACATAATTATTCAGCATCAATTATGTCTGAATTAAATATAAAACAGCACATTCAATATAAAAATTTAATTAACATTATTAACATGATCTCGAATAAGTTCAAATTCAATTTTTAATTTTACATTTTAACATAAAACTCTAATAGATGATTATATACGATATTTAATTGTTATCTTACTTTTGATAATATAATTTTAATTCCATTATTTATAATAAATTATATACAGTCTACTCCCCTATAACGTGCGTTCCTATAACGGAAATTCCTATAACGTAGCAAAAAAATTGCAGCAACATTCGTTTAAAGGAACTCCTAAAACGTCGTCGCCGACTCGTTTCGCGACAAGATTGATAGAATCTGGACCAATAGTGGATGAGCAGCCGAACTACTTTCCTCCGCCCTGCGCCAAGCTATGGAGCGACTAAATTGAGTTTGCTATCGTCTGTACAGTATTATATATAAATTATATATACATTGGGTACAGTCGACCCCCCTATAAAATCATAGATAAGTTCCATTGTTTAGGAATCCGATTTCTTACGAGTTCTTCCAATCACAGCCTGACGGCTGATTAAAAGGTTTTCTTCCATAAAATTTATCGATTCTAGACTAATCCGACTCAACATTTCCAAAATACATATATTATTTTTGGGAATAATTCGTATAAACTACACTATAAAAAAAATTGTAGGATTACTTACCGAGTGTGCACTATTCGACATCGCCATTGCTAAAGCTTGTTTTCGTCGCGTAACAGCTCAGCAAACAGCGGCCGATTTCTAATAACTTATTTTTCTGCGAAAACTTCGTTGAACTTTGGAGACATCATTAATAGAAATAATTTTAATCACTGTTGAATAAGAAATGTTTCTTTCACAAGAAATGTATATAATTACAGTACTGTATTAGATTTACGGTAGCTAATTTACATACTGTACAGACGATAGTTAGCGTAAAATCTTTGTAGCGTAGCGCTACGCGGCGGAAAAAAAATATATAATTATAATAAAGTTACAATAAATTAAGTAAATATATAATTATATGTACAGTACATAATTTATATATAATTTATATATAATTATATGTACAGACGAAACTAAACTCAATTTAACCGCCTAAACTGTGCGTAGCGTGGCGCTAGACGGCGGGAAAGTAGTTCGGCTGCCCGATGACGTTTTACGTAATTATAAGAGGATTTTTTACCGTTGTGTACGGATACCGCCACAATTTTTTCGCCGTCTTATAGGAACTGTNTATAAGTATTATATATAAATTAGGTACTGTACATATAATTATATATTAATTATATATAAATTAGGTACTGTATATATAATTATATATTAACTTAATTTATTGTAACTTTATTATAATTATATATATGCTTTCTGCCGCCTGGCAACACGCTACGGAGATTTTAGGCTAGTAAGTTGAGTTTATTATCGTCTGTACAGTATGTAAATTAGGTACCGTAAGTCTAATACAGCACTAATTTTATACATTTCTTGTGAAAGAAACATTTCTTATTCAACGGCCATAAAAATTATTTATATTAATGATGTCTTAAAAGGTCAAGTTATTTTTCTGCGAAAAATTCGTGATCAGAAATCACGGCCGCCGTTTCGTGCGCTGTTACGCGACGAAAACAAGCTTTGAGCAACGGCGTAGTCGAACGGTACACACTCGGTAAGTAATCCTATAATTTTTTGTTTATAGCAGAGTTTATACAGAATTTTCCCAAAAAATGATACGTGTTTTGGAAATATTAAGTCTAGAATCGTTTGATTTTATAGAAGAAAAGCTTTCAAACAGTTTTAGTCCGTAAACATCCCACCTATCGGGCTGTGATTGGCTCATGTATTTAATCATTCCTACAACGTAAAATTCGATTAACGTGGAACGTATTTAAGCGTTATAGGGGGTCTACTGTAATTATATTTTAATATTTTATCACGAACATTTTACACATTTTTGGTGGGCAGCAATTAAGTCAGTTGCTGCATATCAAAAATACCACTTTGGCATAAAGGCCACAAATGAAACAAAAATTCGACAATACAAAACAATTACATATAAATTGTACTTAAAATAAACTAACTAGTCGATATAATATACAAATACACATTGATCAAAATAGATAACGGCCGGCGACGGGAAAGCAGTGGGATTCCCTCGGATATGACCATTTCCTTGTAATACCGAGAAATAGACCATTCACACGTATGACCGGACATTGAATCTGAGAGTGTCGCTGTGGCCGAGAACGGCCGCGACGGGAAAGTGGCGGGATTCCCTCGGACATGACCATTTGAAACAGAAGGTATTTGCGATGTTTTTGGACTTAAAAAAAGCTTTCGACACAATTAGCATTAAGTTGCTACAAAAGAAATTAATTAAATACAATGCAAGTAGCTACTTTATAAAAATGATTGACCAATTATATGGAAAATACGACGTAATTATTAAACAAAATTATATATACTAGAGATCTTTTCATACTAATAGAGGTTTATTACCAGGTGATTTTTTATCACCTATTTTATTTAATTTTTACCTATTTGACTTAAATAACTGTTTTTTAAGCGAAGAGGATGGAATATATATTGATAGTATGAGTATACACTCATTGTCATATGCAGATTACATTGTTATACTGGCGTTTACTGCAATAGCTTTACGTAGAAAAATACAACAAATAGTGGAATATTTAGATAACCTGAAAATTAAAATAAATCCAAGTAAATCTGAAATTATGATTTTTAGAAACAATACGAATCCTTCAAAAAGAAATATGTCCTTTTATATCAAGAAAGAAAAAATTAGAATTGTTAACGAAAGTAAATTTCTAGGTATAATATTCACGTCAAGTTTATCTTTCAACAAACAGTGTAAGAATACAGTAGCCAAGGCCAGAATTCTAATAAACAATTTGATGGGATTATTTTGTAAACTAAAAGTAAGAAATGTTAAAACTCATTTTAAATTATATAACTCAATAGTGATAAACTCTCTGTGCTATGTTTTCCAATCTGGAGTCTAAAAAATTTTAATGATATGGAAAACATTCAAAATATTTTTATTAGAAGAATATTTCAACTTGAATTTAACATTTCTGGTAGTTCGTTGCGTTTAGAATTAATGAGGTACAAACTTAATACAATACTGGTTAAACGTTATATAAAATTTCTAGAAAAAAATGATTAATGCAAAAGATTTGACGACAAAACTTGTAAATTTATTATATAAAATTCAAGAATTAAATATATTAAGCGCAATTGGATAACTCAAATATCGAAAATCTTTAATATATACGGGTTCTCGATAGAATTAGTGTTTGAATATTTCCATAATAACGATCAACGAATCAATCAACTAATATATAGAGTAACGGAACACTGAATAATACAAGATACAGAAGATATTCAAAAAAAGCAAAAATAATTGTTATTCTGAGATCTTAATTAAACTTTCCATCAATTAATAATTATATGAAAACTAATATTGCATTTAACGTTAAAACTTTTTTATACAGTTTAGACTTAACCAAAAAGGATTGATGATTAACGATAAGTACGTAGAATACGAACAAAGATTATATAGTAACTTTATGTAATATCAATATGAATCGATAGTACTATACTTGGATACATTATAAATNTATAGACATTTATTGTCATCATATCTCATTTCATATTTCACACATTTCATGATATAAGAATTCAAGTTGTGTTTGAAGAAATTGGCACAATAAGGAATTTTGTTTATGTATATTTATATTAATTGTTAAATATCGCAAATAGAATAAATGAATAAGTTTTCAAAAATTTAAATTGAAAGTACAGTAGAACCTCGATTATCCGGACCTCTATTATCCGAATTTTCGATTATCCGGATTGTTCAAAATAAACAAAAATTTTACGAATTTGCTGATTTGCACTTGGAGAATAACGACACTGTCGTACGTGATGGAATGCGTAACATTTTTTTTATTTCAACAACGTCTCACCCTGCACCCAGAAAGTAATAAAAATGAACAAGAACATGAAAAATAAATTTTATTATAAAAGTCTTAAACTCTTAAATATATTTTGCGTCGTAATAAAAATATAACTTGACATACGTATTTATAAATAATTTNACAATTAAAAATTATAATAAAATTGTAAAATAGCACTTTAATACTTTGTTATATAATGAGTATGAAATAAAAAAAACTAAATATAAATTTATACAGTAGAGCATCGATTATCCGACCCCTGATTAACCGTCACATCGGTTAACTGACCGTTCTAGTTGGCAAATTTCAAATGTTCACTAGTGATGTGGCACTACAATATTTGGCTACGTCTTGGCTACTTTAATATTATTTTTGTTAAATTTTTGCATGTTTTAGCTGGCAACACTGGCTCATCCATTGAAGGGAGGCCAGTATTTAAACGAGACTTAATTTTCTAGTTATGAGTGGTTGTTTGTTTTGTGAACAATAAAATAATTTTTAATGATACAATAGCGATGATTATTATTTTTTAAAAAAATTTGTTAGGCTTAATATCGATGAAAATTCAATGCAAAGTTGGTTAATAGCGATATACTAATATACTAATTACATGGGATATACTAATGTACTAATATTCTATACTAATAATGTATTTTTTTCATTCTTTTCGGTCATCCGATTTTTTCAGTTATCCGACCAACCTGAGTCCCCAATTGAGTCAGATAATCGATGCTTACTGTACTGAATATATTATTCAATGCAGTTAAATTCTCATTTTTATCTCTCTGCTTTACATTTGTCTATTGTATGTAAGAAAGTTTTCAGTATACTTAATGCAATTCTCAAGTCAACTTACAATCTGTAATGTATTTTGGCTTGAGAATGGCAGAAAGCATGCTGAAAATGTAATTAAATATATATGTAACTGCTAGACTTCCATATACACTTTATTTAAGTATTTAAGCAAGAATATTCAAGTATGAAGTTGCAATTTTATTTCATTATTAATTATAGTAATATATACTTTTCTTACAGTGTTTGTCAAGAAGCTTTGGAATATTATTTAAGTTTAAAAGCTGAAAATCACAGAGAAGCTTGGAGTAATATATTACTTTTATTATTAACTCGTGTCAATAGGTTAGATGATGAAAGGGTATGTATTATTATTAATTTTATTATAGAAATTTTTATAGCTAAATTCATATCTAAATCCTTACTTAAATTTTATTTGTTTTGTTTTTTTTAATGAATTATAGTATAAATATTTCAAGCAAATGAAATATGAATTTATTTACAAAAGCATTAATTTGTTTAATATTTTACAATATAAAATGAACATAGTAAAAATAACTATCTTCAGTATTTTGTAATGCATAAAGCATATGGATAATGGATAAATAATATGAAATTGTTAAAAAGAACTATTGGGTTGTTCGGAAAGTAATTGTTTTTTCCCCACAAAAAATTTTTCATATAATATAAATATTTTATTGAATTATATATTAACCATTCTGGTCAAATACCTATTGCCATCTTTCTGGTAGTAGCATGATTCCATGTTCATAAAAGTTTTGATTGTTGCTTACAAAAAAACTGATCCAAGTGATTTTTGACATTCTCATTTGAAGTAAATGTTTTACTGTTTAAAAAATGTTGTAAAGACTGGAACAAGTAATAATCAGAGGGTGCCAGATTATGGTGAATATGGTGAGTTTGGTAGCACATCCTATCCAAGCAGTAACAGTTTCTGACAAGTTATCAAACTTGTGAGAGATCTGGCATTATTGTGGTAAAACACTACACCTTTTCTGTTGATCAATTCTGACCTTTTCTGTTTGATGGTATCACTTAATTTGTCCATTTGATGGCATTACACTTTTGAATTAATTGTGGAATTGTCTGGTAGAAGCTCAAGAAAAAAAATTCCCTTAAATTTCCTCCAAAGAGAGCATCTTTTTCTTTAAGAACATGTGAAACCCATATATCAAGATTTGAAATGAAACCAAGTTATCATAAACAGTTGAATTCAACAAATTTAATCTCTTAGCAATTTCTCGTGTTGTTATTCAGCAGTTTGCATTAATCAGTACATTTATTTTGTCTTCATCACNGGTCAATTTACATAATCATATGTTATATTTATATTCTTTGTATTTAAATCACTTTTTTGAAATTCCTGTAACATTCTTATTCAAACATTTAGATAAAAATATTTTAAAGAATAAGTTTTTGTAATGCTTTACATTTCAAATTTTTATACTTATACCTTCTACTTGCATTCTGTAAATGGTTGGAGTATTCAGTTTACTGTAGCCTGAGGAAGTCCTTTCAATAAGGTCAAAAATGTTTGCAATAAACAAAGTTTACTAGAACTTATGGTTGTTTTGATTTTAAAAGCTTTAATAAAGTATGTTTGTTAATTTAGGAAATTAAAATTTTCTGTATTTAGCATTATATAATATCTATAAAAATAATAATTTTCTAAATAATTATATATTTATTTTACAGTTTCGTGCACATGCTACTGTCCATTACCCTCTGTTGTGTGAAATGATATGCCTTGAAATGAAACCAGAACTAAGAGCTGTTTTGAGGCGATTTTTTCTTCGAGTCGGCACGTCTTTTAACATTGTCCTTTCTAGCAGTAAATAAACAAATGTCATTTGGAAATATTGAATCAAATTTGCATAGTTTATTGTAAGATATTCAACTTAAACTTAACTTGTAAATTTACCATTGAACAAAAAAATTGGTCCACCTAAGATAGTTTTTATCATTAATTTATGATGCAGAAGAAAAGTGAAAACTGTAGATATTGTACTGTAGAGTAATTTTTAAAAGTAGCTCTGTGCTTTGAAAGCAATTTAATTAATAATTTTATAAAAATAAAGAAAAGCACTTTCTCAAAATAAAGTTGTAAGGCTGCATATAATTTGTATATAATGTGATATAGTTAGAATTGTTATATTGTAGAATTGAAAGTTAAAGCTTATTTATTTTGCAGTAAGCTTTCAAATTTATATTTTTATGTTGTCTTTGATAGGAGTATATTCATTTAATTTCTGTTCTTGTTTAATAATAAAATCATAAAATACATATACATATTGAATAATAAAAAATGCACATGATTTTTATTGTTATATTTGCAAATGAATGCAAATTGTGATTAGTTAGAAAGTCACTTTATTATAAAATTAAAGAATGATATCATATATTAGAAAAAGTTTGAGATCCCATTAATTTTAAGTTTTTTTACAAACAATAATATAAAATTTGCACCATTCTTTCATTAATATTGCAACAGTGTGATAATTTGCAATGTTTTTTTTTATAGTTTTATCTGCAATTATATGTTATTTTTGACAAAATTATGAATTCCCATGTCTATGTAATATCCTTTGATATGTTACCTATGTTATAGCAATAATTTAGCAATGACTTTACCTTTATCAACAAAATTACATTACATGTTGTGTTATATGTATTGTGATATACTAGTCTATATCTTTTTGATTGGTTATTATTGTCCAAAATTACATTGATTAGTCATTGATTCAAATTTAATTTTATTAAGATTCTATATGATAAAATGAAGTGTCAAATTTATAAAAACAGATTGTTCAAAGAATTAAAGAAAATTTGTTCTAAGAACCTTCTAAGAATAAATATCAGAAAAATTTGAACATATACAAAGAATTAAAAGCATAATCATAATGAAATATTCTGTGCAAAAAAAGTGTGTTTCAATAAGATTACAAGCTGTTAATAGTATCTAAAGATTTTAGTGTTTATTACTAGAATATTAAAATATTTAGTTTATCTTGTAAATAAAATTTATTTATAGATGCTAATCAAATATTAATAGTTTAGTTGTATATACTCTGTATTTTGAATATATATAATGCTTTTATTATATTTGAATACCTTTACTCCGAAAATGAAAATATCCAAAAAAAGAAGACAGAATAATGAAAATTTTCATCTACAATTAATTAAGAATTGTTTTTGTTATTTAATTACTAAACAATTTTAAGGAATTTANATACAGTATTTATTTTTAATATTACCGATATGTCATCGAAAAGAAAACGTGTTGTATTATCATTAAAAGACAAAGTATTTGTTTTGATTATCCGGATTTTTCCTTATCCGGACTACCTTCATTCCCAATTAGTCCGGATAATCGAGGTTCTACTGTATATTTTTATAGCAAAATGAAACCGTATGTTAATAGAAAAAAAATTAATAAAAATATATTTTTTTCTGAAATGATTTTTATTTCTAAATATAGTTTAATCTGTAAGTTTATATTCTTAATTTGTTATTTAATGTAAAATTGATAGCCAACGAAAGTATAAAAAACTTAATTTAACATATAGTATTTAGAAATATTAGTCAGAAATGCCAGTGATAAATTGCTTTGAGACTTCACTTTTGTTTTTAAGTTTTAAAATATATTTATTGTTACAGTAAATTAGAATATTACTAAGTTTATATGTTGATTAAAAAACAATTAAGCGTCATTAAAGGTAGATTAAAATCGCGATAAAATTTTTTCGCGTAGGAAAAAACTTTTGAAAAAATTTGGAGACTTTGACTTGGAGACTAAAACACATCGAGAAAATTTTTTTTTCAAAAAGGGTCTAAAAACTCGGTTTTTTGTAAAGCTATGGAACTTGCCCGAGATTTAATTAATTATGGTGATCGTTTAATTTAGATCTCATGATATTCTTGTGTTTTGTTTTTAAAATAGAAATACCAAACATGACTGGGGTCAAGTTTCCAGATTGGTCAATTAATCAAAAAATGAGACTGAAACAATTATATTCCATTTATTTAACATATTTCTCAGCATTTTGCACAAGGTCAGTGCAAAAAGCTGGCCCAGCATAAGACGAAAATTCCCAAATAATGTTCGCGAGTTATTACATGACTAATGGACTGGCCACTTGGGTTTTTAAAAACTTCTTTACGTGTGCAACACTAAATGTCGGTCTCTCGTAAAAATTCTTTAATGACGGCAGAATGCCCATGTGCTGTGTTGTCTTATCCTATAAATCGTTGTGGTATCAAGTTATATAAATCATTATTTAGAATTGTACATTAATTGTCGATGATGCTAGTTTTCTATTTCTGGTAATTATTTAACGTATATTGTTTCCTTTTACATGTTGTTATAGTGACATACAACACATTTTTGTAGAATTTAAAACTATTCGTTTCTTAAATGTTAGCTATCGAAGTTTAGTTAAAATATTTAGTGGAAATTCACTGAAAATAGTATATATTTTACCGAATTTATATTATATACTATTTATTGTTTAATGTTTTCATTAACGTTATTTCAGGGTTTTAAATATTAACACAGTTTATTTATGTTTTGTGTTTAATAAACAATCTGATATTTTACAAGAAACAAGCACTGTAAAATCTTTGCACTAATTCAAGAGTGTGCTTATTCAAATATATAAAGCAGCTTGCAATGATACAAAATGTACAGTACAGCAATATCTGCATCAATTTGTCTCGCACATAACTGAACATTTAGAAAAGATACTAAAAAATTCTGTAATCCTGTGTTTTTGTTAATTTGTCTTAACTCTCATTTATGAGTGACAGATAAACGAATTTCTATTGAATTTTAATAAAGTTTGTTTTTCACTTATATTAAATTAAACAAATTATATGAATATTGCAATAATATCATTCCGTTTTTTTATCTCTCATTGAAGGATATCTTTGATATACATTTAATACCGTAGAATACAAAGAATATTGCAGATAGTTATATGGTCCTATCTTAAATTTTTTTCATTTTATAATTCATATAAAATATGTTGGATTGCATTGTAATTATATACACACAACAAATATTAAACCAAATAAAATTTCACTAAAAGTACTAACATTTAGAAAAATAATTTACCTAGTGTGAATGGAGAAAGTGTTTACTTAAAACGCTTTATCCATCCAATAACAAAAACCGGATTACTTGTAATTAAATATAATTACACAAAGTAATCTTTATCTAAATATATAAAATTGCTTGTCCTGACTGACTCACTCACTGATTCATCATCGCCCAGAGCAAACCGCTTAACCTAAAGGAGTGAAATTTGGTAGACAGTTAGGGTACGTCATGGAAACGCACACTAAGAAGGGATTTTTCGAAATTCCCCCGCGGGGGGAGAGGGAGAGCATTAAGGCTTAACCGGAAGAACGGCTTCTACTGTACTATTTTAGATGCGATTTTTTGTTTTTATGTGCATTTTAGTAGGATACGTCATGGAAACGCACACTAAGAAGGGATTTTTCGAAATTCCTCCGCGGGGGGGAGAGGGAGAGCATTAAGGCTTAACCGGAAGAACGGCTTCTACTCTACTATTTTAGATGCGATTTTTTGTTTTCAACTACGTTTAGTCTTCATTGAGTACTTAGGTGTGTTAAATTGACAACATTTCAGACATTGTTATAAATATTTTTATCTATTTCGATTTTTAAAATGTTCGAACCGTTTTAAATTCGAATTTGTTATTGCATATTGGTTCGATTATAGAACGATTGTAAATGCTTTAGAAAATTGATCAAATTGAAAATGGTTCGTTTGATTCTCGGCAATTCTCTTCAGCGGTAGGTGTTATATAACAATTACTATGGTTATTGAAATATTGAATGTAAATAGGGTTTGCTTGCGAAACCTCTGCGGATGAAGTCGAGGTTAACAGCTAGTAACATATAAATATATATATAAATAATATTTTCAATCACATATAAGGCTATTCAAAATTGAAATACAACTCTAGTTTATGCAAATTACGTTAAATAACTGACGTGTGTGTGCTTATAGGTGCTGGAAGACAAAGGAAATTGTTCGTATCAATCGACAGAAATTGAAAGTAAAAATAAGACTGGCTTTATTCTGTAAGTATTTCAGATATTTTCAAATTAAAATATCTCTTATAATTAGAAGTTTGTATTGTTTTCAGTGAAATCAAAATTATTAAATGAAAAGTATCTTACTCGGCGTATTAGAGAAACCAGATTAAAACCTCGGACATAGCCTAAATTTTTTATTACTTATTTATATATTAAATTTTGATTTCGATATCGATATTGTAAACGTAGATTTATTATTCAGAATGGGAATTTCTAAATTTGGATGGATGTAGTTGGATGTAAGGCCTGATCAGAATTCTTATTTCGAATTCATTAGCGGTTACTTTTTGCTTTATTGATACAATAATGTAAACAATTACATTTTAAAAAGTTATATTTTTAGATAATTAAGGAATAATTCAAATGATTTTATTAGATGCTATTATGAATTATGAATCTGCTCCTTTTGTCTCTCTGGTTTCGAATGTTCATTTTATTTCTTTTTCGTGACTTCGTCTTTATATAGTCGCCACTTTTATAAATTCCAATGTTCTGTAACTCCATATTGTTAATCCAGTCATATTATCAGGCTTTGCACATTATTAACTTACATAAATTTTTATTCTAGTGAATACAAATAATCATCTCTAATCAATTTGTATCGTTACAAATAAGTAACTCTAGTTCATTTTTTGAAGCAGTTGAAAAACATTGAAATTATTAGTTTTATAATGAACTTTATTAAAATGTTAATAAATCCGACAATACTTAGCCGTTTTCATCGCACGTTTTCACAAAACTTGAGGATCTGATTAGAAGAAAAGCAAGCGATTGCGTGACGTATTCAAAGACATACTGAAAAATTGGTGTAAAATTTTACGTCAAATTTATTATATTCAGAAATACAAATTTTATTTATTGCATGTTAAAACAAGAAAACGAGAATTTACTTACACTTAGAACTGAGTGTTTGCAGAAGAAAAAGAAATTTTTACTTTTGAATCCAACGTTCGTTCTCATAAGATATAATAATATTAAAAACTGAAAAACAAAACAAAATCTTTGTAACTATATTGATTAGATACATAATTTTAAAATTATGTAACTAATAATAATACATTCATGTTGTATTGCTCTCTCTGAAAATATATGTCCAAAACACAGAAGTGAAATTCTTGCACCTAAAAAAAAACGAAACTTTTATCAGAAAATAATTCTCATTATAGAGTGTTTTTCTCTACAAAAACAAAAGAATATTTAACGGGAAACTTTACATAGAACAATCGATATTAACTTCAGCATTGAGAAATACTTAACAAATCTTATCTACCTTGCTGAAATTTATTTACATTTATCATCACAAACGTTTCAATCTAAATTTTGTAGAACTTCATCAGATGTAATACTGCTTCCAAACGTTGCCTGGATGTAAGATTTTACGATGGAACGTTCGAATACACATAATTTAAATATATGTATTTAAATTACACAAAAGAAAAACGTAAAATGAAACAAAGAAAATAGAAATAAATAACATAAAAAGTAAATATATAATAATAATAGCAATTAATATAAAATTAATAGACAAATAAATAAAGAGAAATATTGCATATTGAACGATAGATGAAAACTATGAGTTTCTGTATTGCAATTTTTTTGTATGTTAAATTTCCCGAAGGTAATCCTACTCCATCTCTCGCATTAATGTGACCATGAATTAATTTTCTTTTATAAATCTCAATATTTTTCTCGTTATTTACCAATATGAGGAATGTAGTGATCTAACGATATCTGCCTCACTCCTTTTTACTGTAGAGTCTTCTAGTCGTGCCATTTTGGACAACACGATGTTACAAAGCCCTTTGTCAATGCCATATTTATGCTTATTGAGGCGAACAGCTAGACACAATATATATTTTTTTATTCCCAATTGCTGGTTCTAAAATCGTATTTTGTATGCACCTGCTTTTTCTTCTGTTCTTGGTTGCTATCGTCGTTTCTCTTCGGAGCTCTTAAAGAATCTATCTTTTATGTTTGATAATATTCCAAATTTACTTAATGTAAATAAATTCAGCGATTCTACTTTTCGTTTTTCGGATTATTTTTCTGCTTATTTCATACTTGTACTTAACGCTTTTATTGTACTCGTTCTATACCTCAATGTTGTAGCTGTGTGTTTCTTATGTTGACTTCTATGAGTCTGTAAAGTATACTTGATGAAATATAATTTACAGACACTATACAAGTATGTTTTTCTAAGAAGTTCTCGAAAAGCAGAAAATTTGTAATTATACAAATTGTTCGAACCTTACTGTTTATAACTGTATGTAGGTTTTACGTAGGACTTCTTTTTAACTGTTTTGAACTCGACATGTATGTCCAAAATTGAATCCTTGTGAAACTTCTTTGCTGTAGACTTCGGCCCATTACGACTTTGTTGTTTCTCAACAACAAACTGATCTGTTGTTTTTCATATCTACAAATTGATGAATTTTACAGCAAAAGAGAATAATGTGGTTACAGAAATTTATGATTATTAACATTTTATATGTATATTACAGATTTAAATTAATTAAAAGAAACGCGATTGTACTGTTGAAACATTTATGACTTAGAAACTAGAAAATTCCTATTTAAATACTATTGTTTAACAATTCTTGTTAGTAGTATACGTTGGATACATTGAAGTATAAAATTAATTAAAAGAAACGCGATTGTACTGTTGAAACATTTATGACTTAGAAACTAGAAAATTCCTATTTAAATACTATTGTTTAACAATTCTTGTTAGTAGTATACGTTGGATACATTGAAGTATAAAATTAATACTAAATAATTTTATACCCCAAATTTTAATCTCGCATCCACATTTTATATTAAATTTATATACTAATTAATACTAATTAATTTTATACGCCAATTTCTATACAACGTATACTACTTTTGTTACTGAAATTTGATTATTAAATAAATTTCAACGTATAAAGTAATGCAAATTACCTTTGAAGGAATTCTTGTAAGGTAGAGAACGTATATCAGTATCACAATTCCAAAACAAATACAGAGATAAATCGTAATAAACAGCTCGAATGTTAAGGAATGAGTAACTAACACAAACAGGAAGATGACACTTATCACCGGTAATATAACAATTATAAATATCATGTGTAAATTTTGGAAAATTTTATCTATTTCATTTATAAATATGAAAACATGCGCAATTTCATTAAGTACAGTTGCGCTTTCTATCGAAACATGTCTTTTTATTTTTGTTGTTATATCTTCAACATACGTTTCTAATAAACGAACACTTAGGTAAGTGAGTATGCTTAGAAAACCGCAGCCATGACCGATTACATTACTTAGGAGAAAAAAACCTATAACAACATGAAACACGCAGAAACATTCTCTATAATTGTGTCTGTTATAACCATAATAATTCCTGATGTATATATATAGACTAGGTACGCCAACAGAGGCCAATAGAGTCAAGAAAGTAAAATAAGACATAATATAATTTTGATATCTTAATAAACCAGAGATCATTCGACGTGAGCATTTGACATTTCGACTGACTTTCACTATAATTGTTTTGATGAAAGAGGCGTTTACATTGTACAGAATCGAAAATATTGGCGAAAAAAGTAATAAAAGAGTGGTGTTATAGCGAATGTTCCTTCCAAACATGTTCCAAAGTTGAGGAACGCCACAAAATTCGGAAAATTTATCAAATTTGGTAAAGTAAATTGATATATCTTCTGCTACGATGAATAAGACTAAGGTCATTAAGAAGAAGTAAGTATAAAAGAATAAGATTATAATCCATAAGAGATCCTTTCTTGAATTTAAAAATATTCCGAAAATCTGTAAAACTTTAATGTAAGGTTGAATTGCATGAAAAAGAGAATGCTCCATATCTGGTGTTTCGATAACTAACACGAGATTTAGAAATTGCTGGTTTATTATAAAAAAACTTTTATGTTTCTTCTTGTTCGGCTTTATGCTTAAATGAATTCCTTTAATACATGAATAATCGATGATTAATTTAATACATCATACTTTTGTATTAAAGTAATTATCTTGAAGGACAAAGAGGACATTTTTGTTGCTAGAACTTTAATTATGTTTACCCATTAACTGATTTCATTCTCAAGCATTTTCTTAATGGATTTACTTTTAAAATGAAAATTCTTCCGTGAACATAAAATTTTAGACGAACATTTAAAGTAGATTGTTTTGAATAATGTGATCTATATTGAAAACTGATATTCAATGTTAATTTTCGTTCGACTTAGAGAATGCCCTTAACGAAAGTTTGCCTATTTAGAACACTTAGTAGCTTACCGAATGAGCATTCTTTTACAACAAAAATCAGTACTCAGAATACAAAAAGAATGGGAAAGAATATTTTGCAGAAAATAAAAAATAAAAATACATATTTAGTTCAACCACTTCCATTATGAGGCGATTTACAGAAAAATAGATTGAACAAAACACAGGAAATAACAAAAATTAAATTTATATTGTGAAATAACAGGACACACGTTGAGCAACATTCCTTATGTCAGTAAAGAATCTTTGCAGACGGCATATCTCTTGCAGAACGAATAAATTCGTCTTTGCTTTGTTTTTGTTGTTTGAATTTTCGAACTTACAAATATTGACTGGACAATGAATATCAGAGTGTCGCTGTGGCCGAGAACAGCCGGCGACAGGTAAGAGGCGGGTATCCTTCGGACGTGACATTTTTTTGTGAACCGAAAGAACGAAAATTTTACAACTAACTTATTGTATGCAAAATCCTTTTTTCCAACCATTGTATACAGTAATTAACAATATAGATTTTTAATTTGCTTATTGGTTACAGCGTTCTGAATAGACCAACCAGTATATACAGGATGTTACAAAGTAAGTTATTTTGCATCATCCTATATTTTTAGTTAAAGTTTCAATGCATATCGAAGACAGATTGATTGTATTTCAAATTTTAAATGGATATCTTTCTATTGATGATTCGAAACTGGAGTTTCTTTAATGTACCATCTTTAAAAATAAAATCTATCCATATGCTTGGTTTATTTGTTTATGACAAAAATACACGTGGTCCATCTGTAACAAGACGTACAAAATTTTATTCTTCACACACATTAACATCTAAACATACAAAAAACACCCGAATGTTTTAGGTATTTTCTTAACGTTTTAAGATGTTCTAAGTAAATAGTGTAAAAATATGGGGCGATCATTTTTCGACTGATCGCCGTACTCTCACTCTGTTATATATAAAAGCTGGAAAAGAAAAAAATCTTAATAATACTGTTTTACTAAAAAATAGACACGGGTTACGCTAACTTAACGATACTTCTACGTAATAAGCAAATATATTAATTTCTGCAAAATTGGAACTATTAAAGATGCCAAGTGATCGTTTAAGTAGTATTTTGGGAGAGAGTACGTGCGATTACCACGTTCAAAGTAGTGATTGACAAGGTAGTTGTTCAATGTGCAACCACTGTCAGACACCGTTGAACTTGACTTGTTTCTCGAAAACAAAGTTGCCAAATCTGGGCTTTGCCAATCAGTAAGATTGCTTTAACTGCGAATTGCGCATTACTTTTGGCAGCTGGTGATTGCGCATTTTGGGCTTATATTCATATAGTTTTTGTTTTGAACTTAATTCCAAACCATATCCCAAACGCCTGCATTTTCAGCCCATTTTGGTAATGCTGGTTTTCGCGACATAAGACATAACTCTCTATTATTGATTTTTCTTGTAAAATTTTCTAAGTACTGAACTGTTAGATAATAAATAGGAAATGTGTGCAGATTTGTAAGCAAATGTGGAAAGCGTCGAAATTTACTTAATTAAAAATGTGTTATATAACTTATGAATAGTCCCTAAGATTGTTATGTCTGACTAAAGCGAAAACTATTTTTTTCCTGATATACTTTCAAAAGTATTTTAAGGTGTAATATTTGTAACGAGATAATCGCTGTTCAAAAAAAGCACAAGACCAAACGTCTTAAAAAGCGTATTTAATTGCAAAATACGTTGAAGTTCTTACATATTTCAGACATTTCACTAGTTTTAACTTGCAATGGGAGTAATTAGAGTATGGAGTTGACTTAAACAATAATATATTCTGTTATAAATTATGTATACAAATTAATTATAATACAGCGATAAATAACGAAAATTGCGCACTCGTAATGTGAACTCTCTTTCTCTGCGACAAAACTTAGAACCTTTGTATATTCTCGAATTATTTTTGATTAAATCCTTGTTAAGTGTTAATTGTAGTTCAAGTCACTCCCATATGCTGTCTCTCAATCGGCTGATATTATGAATCTGCTGTCCACGTGCAAACCACTCGCGCGACGGTGTAATTGCCGTCTCGGCTTTCGTGTTCCACGAAACACTGTGGTGTCAAACCTGACAGGGCACTAAACAGTTTCTAATCCGAAAGATCACAAATAAATATGTATCCTAGTCAAATTTATGTACTGTAAGGTCTCTTTTTATGCGAATTATTTTTATGCGATTTTGAAGTTGTGCGGTTTGTATTTCATCCAAAAATTTCTTGGACAAACATACATATAGGCTTGTTTAAGAAGCCCTCGTATAGATAGTCTCCAAAAATCGTGAAACACTCAAAGCCTACTCCATTTGTTCCACTGACATATAACGTTTATGGATGTAAAGGACAGCTAGATCTACCTTAATCGCTTTTGTTCCTAGCAATTTTTTATATAAATGTAATTAAACATAAAAAATACTTAAAACTGAAAAAAACGAAAGAAATGCGTTAATTTTGAAGAAAAAGCTTCAAAGTTTA
>NW_019386606.1:4549-33620 GCF_000671375.1 Centruroides sculpturatus | reverse complement strand
TCCATGTTGTATGAGTCACTTAGATTTTACAAATACGTGTGCCCGGCTGTGAACGGCTCGCGAATTTGTAAAATCTAAGTGACTCTTACAACATGGAATTCATATAAAACGGAATAATCAACAGCCTTATAGGGGGATCCACTGTATTTATATTTAGTTAAACAATTATAAAGAATATTTTTTAATAAATAAAATATTCGTTATAATTACTTGCATGTATGATTTATACTGCTGAATTTTGACCTATACTATGTATACTGTATTGGCTGAAGTGACATTGCCTATGTAACCAACCTGGGGTTCGCGGTCTACACGACTCGTAAGTATATCCTTACGCTCATTATAAGGTTGGGAAGCTTTACTTCATTTCAATTTTTGTCATTTATTTTATGCCTTAAATTTAATTTTACGTTGTTTTTATACAAAACTAAAGCCAATTTACGTAAAAGTAGGATGGCCCAAAATTCGGTTAACCTGTTCCAGATATACAGTACTTATGATTATGTTAAGTAAACTGAGGTGTTAAAACAGCGTGTTCTTCGTTGAAAGCATACGAATTACGATTATTTAACCTTTATAATTGTTAGCTGACTTTTGGGCAACCCTATACCTCTGAACTCAGGGAACATAAAAAAAAATGGCCGTTGTTTGAAGGTTACTTCTTTTGCACTTTAAAAAGAAATGTTCCTGACAGGTTTTCTGATCGTTTAGAGGTGTCCGTTATTAAAGGTTCGACTGTAATTGGTTCCGTCGTAAATCGAACCGTTTGGTTTCCCATAAATTAACTCAATAAAACCTGTATAAACCGGAATCCCACCACGATAACACTTTTTTCATTTTATCAACTTTTCGTTTTTATACAAGTCCGTTTTAGACAGGTTTTTACAGTTTTAGATACGTTTTAGACCCGAAAATTGATGCCAGACGTAAAAGCAAATATTTTAAAATACAATCGAACCTGCGATAAAGGACACCTGTAAACGGCGGCCATCTTTTTCAAGAACGTTTCATTTATGAAATGTACACAAAATCATCTTCGAACGACGACCAGTTTTCATGTTTCCTCAATGCCCGTGTTTTACAGGTTCGATCGTGTATCGGTCGTAAAGCGGGGGGAGATCTATAAAAAGATTTTGATAGAGTTTCGTTACATTAATTGTCGGTATAACCTGTCTAATTAGTACACTTTCCACCCTTATTTAAGGCAACAACAGTAACAATAAATAATGGCCATTATTGGTTGAGATTGATGACAGGGTGGAGCTTCTGTTAAAGGTGTAAATCGATCGCTTTCATTTCGTTAATTTCTTTTAAACACCCAGGAATTCGTTGAAGTGAAAATGTGTGACGTCATACTGCCTGGAAACAAACATTCCTCGTCTAATCGATGTAGATGCCATCTCGTGATTAAAAGTTTATTACTTATATGAGAGAATAAATTAAGACAGGAATAGTTTAAACAAATAAAGAACTGTATTTTCTTCATAGAACACAGGAACAGCTTAAATAATAGCCTAAGGTGTTATAGAACGTTAGGTTGTATCGGAGGAGACAGGAACTGCTTTGAACAGGTTGTTAGTAACCTGTAAATAGACAGGCGAATGCTTTTGAACAGACAGGCAATTGTTTCTATTGTTCTTTATAAACAGGTTAGTAGTAACTTTTGGACAGGCTATAATCTCTAAACAGATAGTCTGTTCGTTTTGAACAGGTTGGCATTCCTTTCAAATAGTTCCTTTTGAACAGACAGGCTGTTCCCTTTAACAGGTTGACAGTTTGCTTTCATGTCATTGCGAAATGATATGACAGCAGGAACTAGATAATAAATATAGTATATTGGAACACACCTCTGTCTTTATTATAGCAGCGTACATAACAAATTAAGCCCCGTGTACAACGTTCAAATCGATTTCATTCAAGTAAGTTAATTTTCTCTATTTCCCTGTATTTGTACAGAAAACATAAAGCTGTGTTTTCACGACAGAAGACACGGCAAAATATAATTCTCGTGTGTTATGAATGAAAATACAATAATTCCTTTCATGCCAAGTAGTTCGTTGATTAGAATTGAATGTACTCAATGGATTTATTCGAAATAGGAACAAAAAAAAAAAAGCACGTGAGAAACAGGAAACACGCTTATTTGTTTCTGATAGAATAAAAACCACCGGTTTCAAATTTCGCCACAATTGCACAGCTTACATGGCTCATCAGTTAGAAAATGAGTTAAAGCTGTGGTTATTTCACTCTCTGTAACGTTTGACATAAACAGGGTCGTCAGAGGAAAGGGGGGTCTGGGGCTGTAATGCTAAACTTTGAATCTATATAAGGGCTAGGATCGGATTCTGTGTAATATAATCTAAAAAAATCAACTTATAAACGGTAAAGTGAGTAAAACCAGTGGTTTTACGTCAGTTTTCTTCACGTTAGTAACACCCTAAATCAGTGGAGCGTTATCCTATGGGGGAAAAAAAAGGGCAATCCTCACCAGCAGGTTAAGATGTCATCCTACCGTTCTGGGAGATCCGGGATCAATAGGGCCCTCCCGAAGATTTGAAGTTATAACCATGGATGAGGGGCCAGATGGGCGAGCGGTTAAAGTGGCAGACTACCACTCATGGGAAATCCGAAGCTGAATTCTGAAGTCTCCTTACGGGCCTGGCCAAACCCATAATGGGCTCGCTAAAACCCATTAGTGGCCGAACCTCTTATTGCCCACAGGGAGAAAAGAGTTATACAAAAACAGAAATAATAATTATGGATAAGGAGAACGATCACGGGCATTGGGGCTAGAGCCTTCAGAGGTCCTCTAACCCTTCTTACGAGAAAACACTCTCGGTTTCTTTTATGTTAATAATGAAATTAAATAAATTGATTATCTAGACTAAAATTTTATTGCACGAATTCCATCTTGGGCCCCTATATAGGTCTGTGCCCCAGGGATACATCAGCGGCTTCCTTCTCTCATTGTATTGGATTTTTGTGAAAAGGCAAGACAATACGCGGGCCTTATGCAAATAATCCAAGGAAAGATGCCTCCTAGGAGGACTTGGCCCTGTTTAGGTGTTACAAACGTGGAAAAAAACCCGAAAATCTCCGCGTGGCCATCCAATAAGCTCAGTGGTTTTATCCACTCGGCCACTGGTGGGGCCCCTCTCATCGGCCTTGATTGCAATTTGTTTAACATTCAATTGCATAAACAGCAAAATGTTAACATAATTCTGTGCTTTGCACTTACTGAATTGCTATCATATTTAATTATAATTTATAGAGAATTAACAAACAAAAATTTGGCATTCTTACCTTGAAATTCTAATATTTTGTGGATTACCAGATAATAGATTTCGATATAAAATTATAAATATTATAATTTATTAATACCAGGCGTATTTTATTGCTTGAAATCCAGTTACATAATCAATAATATCGACATTCGAGCTTGTTTGTTTGTTGCATGTACAATAGCGCTTGTTTATATCAGTGGTTTTTCAAACACGACACCGGATAACATAATACAGCGTGATCCAAATAACAGTTAACCGCAGTAACTAGTTTTTCCTAGTTCTCGGTTCACCTACTTTTGGGCCATCCTGTCGTGTTTTCGTGATAGTATCGTTGTTATCGAAATTTTGTATTAGGTTAAAGTTTGAATTGTAAAGTTCAATTTAATTTGGTTTATTCAGTTATGGCTAATCTGCCGAGGTAGAATTCCTCTCGAAAAGATTTTTATGGGAAAATGGCGCCTTTCTATGGGAAAATGGCTAATACAGTCGACTCGAGAAAAGTAGGCCTATATCTATGCATTGAAATAGTCCTCAATCTAGATACCAGTCGACCCCCCTATAACACTGTTGATAATTCCGTTTTATATGAATTCCATGTTGTACGAGACACTTAGATTTTACAAATACGTGAGCCGTTCACAGCCCGGCTCACGTATTTGTAAAATCTAAGTGACTCGTACAACATGGAATTCATATAAAACGGAATTATCAACAGTGTTATAGGGGGGTCGACTTGTGTATGTGTTCCCTAGAGTTTGATTGAAGTCAGTGTTGGGAACTTTCAATGTTATTGGGTTTGCGGAAGAGGTACACTACGTAGCAATGCAGATGCAATTTAATCCTGGCCCATGCCAATTATTCAATTGCTGGAATCTAATCCATTATGTTTCTCGATAATCTACGGTAATCACCCCCTTTAAATTGCTACACTTATAAATAGAAAACGTACGATAACTTATATAATATCAAAGATTAAAATTTATCTATGAGATCAGCAATATATTTGAGTTTAAAACAATTATATTAGATGGTATTTTAATTTCGTTTTTGTAATTTCCTCCTAAAACAACTACAGTAGACCCCCCGATAACACTATTGATAATTCCGTTTTATATGAATTCCATGTTGTACGAGTCACTTAGATTTTACAAATACGTGCCGGGCTGTGAACGGCTCACGTATTTGTAAAATCTAAGTGACTCGTACAACATGGAATTCATATAAAACGGAATTATCAACAGTGTTATCGGGGGGGGTCGACTGTACCACTGTTCGATGATTTTATCCACTCCATAGTATTATAAATGCTTCAATTTGTCGCTCTGGAGGATCCGGAATCCAGTTCGGGTAATCTAATGAATTTTTAAAAGTGAATTATTCTCCGTACGCATTTGATCTCATCGTTTTCCGTCTGGTTTCTACCATGGAACTCGCGACGGGCAAAGGCGTTCCATGATGCCAAAGCGGTTAAGGCGTCAGCCTACCGCTCTGGAAGACCCGAAAAATTCCAAAAAAATTTTCAAGGGCAATCCGTCCAGAATATGTCTCCATTCCTCACCACTCTGCCGCCTTCATTGTAAGCCTGCCGAATCCATTATGGGTATAGAAAAAAAAGTGCCCACATCGTCTTTGTGCCCGCAAGGCGGCGGCGAACAGCAAAACAAGCGACACTGAACAGAGTTTGAAATACTTATATGAGAGAATAAATTAAGACAGGAATAGTTTAAACAAATAAAGAACTGTATTTTCTTCATAGAACACAGGAACAGCTTAAATAATAGCCTAAGGTGTTATAGAACGTTAGGTTGTATCGGAGGAGACAGGAACTGCTTTGAACAGGTTGTTAGTAACCTGTAAATAGACAGGCGAATGCTTTTGAACAGACAGTCAATTGTTTCTATTGTTCTTTATAAACAGGTTAGTAGTAACTTTTGGACAGGCTATAATCTCTAAACAGATAGTCTGTTCGTTTTGAACAGGTTGGCATTCCTTTCAAATAGTTCCTTTTGAACAGACAGGCTGTTCCCTTTAACAGGTTGACAGTTTGCTTTCATGTCATTGCGAAATGATATGACAGCAGGAACTAGATAATAAATATAGTATATTGGAACACACCTCTGTCTTTATTATAGCAGCGTACATAACAAATTAAGCCCCGTGTACAACGTTCAAATCGATTTCATTCAAGTAAGTTAATTTTCTCTATTTCCCTGTATTTGTACAGAAAACATAAAGCTGTGTTTTCACGACAGAAGACACGGCAAAATATAATTCTCGTGTGTTATGAATGAAAATACAATAATTCCTTTCATGCCAAGTAGTTCGTTGATTAGAATTGAATGTACTCAATGGATTTATTCGAAATAGGAACAAAAAAAAAAGCACGTGAGAAACAGGAAACACGCTTATTTGTTTCTGATAGAATAAAAACCACCGGTTTCAAATTTCGCCACAATTGCACAGCTTACATGGCTCATCAGTTAGAAAATGAGTTAAAGCTGTGGTTATTTCACTCTCTGTAACGTTTGACATAAACAGGGTCGTCAGAGGAAAGGGGGGTCTGGGGCTGTAATGCTAAACTTTGAATCTATATAAGGGCTAGGATCGGATTATGTGTAATATAATCTAAAAAAATCAACTTATAAACGGTAAAGTGAGTAAAACCAGTGGTTTTACGTCAGTTTTCTTCACGTTAGTAACACCCTAAATCAGTGGAGCGTTATCCTATGGGGAAAAAAAAGGGCAATCCTCACCAGCAGGTTAAGATGTCATCCTACCGTTCTGGGAGATCCGGGATCAATAGGGCCCTCCCGAAGATTTGAAGTTATAACCATGGATGAGGGGCCAGATGGGCGAGCGGTTAAAGTGGCAGACTACCACTCATGGGAAATCCGAAGCTGAATTCTGAAGTCTCCTTACGGGCCTGGCCAAACCCATAATGGGCTCGCTAAAACCCATTAGTGGCCGAACCTCTTATTGCCCACAGGGAGAAAAGAGTTATACAAAAACAGAAATAATAATTATGGATAAGGAGAACGATCACGGGCATTGGGGCTAGAGCCTTCAGAGGTCCTCTAACCCTTCTTACGAGAAAACACTCTCGGTTTCTTTTATGTTAATAATGAAATTAAATAAATTGATTATCTAGACTAAAATTTTATTGCACGAATTCCATCTTGGGCCCCTATATAGGTCTGTGCCCCAGGGATACATCAGCGGCTTCCTTCTCTCATTGTATTGGATTTTTGTGAAAAGGCAAGACAATACGCGGGCCTTATGCAAATAATCCAAGGAAAGATGCCTCCTAGGAGGACTTGGCCCTGTTTAGGTGTTACAAACGTGGAAAAAAACCCGAAAATCTCCGCGTGGCCATCCAATAAGCTCAGTGGTTTTATCCACTCGGCCACTGGTGGGGCCCCTCTCATCGGCCTTGATTGCAATTTGTTTAACATTCAATTGCATAAACAGCAAAATGTTAACATAATTCTGTGCTTTGCACTTACTGAATTGCTATCATATTTAATTATAATTTATAGAGAATTAACAAACAAAAATTTGGCATTCTTACCTTGAAATTCTAATATTTTGTGGATTACCAGATAATAGATTTCGATATAAAATTATAAATATTATAATTTATTAATACCAGGCGTATTTTATTGCTTGAAATCCAGTTACATAATCAATAATATCGACATTCGAGCTTGTTTGTTTGTTGCATGTACAATAGCGCTTGTTTATATCAGTGGTTTTTCAAACACGACACCAGATAACATAATACAGCGTGATCCAAATAACAGTTAACCGCAGTAACTAGTTTTTCCTAGTTCTCGGTTCACCTACTTTTGGGCCATCCTGTCGTGTTTTCGTGATAGTATCGTTGTTATCGAAATTTTGTATTAGGTTAAAGTTTGAATTGTAAAGTTCAATTTAATTTGGTTTATTCAGTTATGGCTAATCTGCCGAGGTAGAATTCCTCTCGAAAAGATTTTTATGGGAAAATGGCGCCTTTCTATGGGAAAATGGCTAATACAGTCGACTCGAGAAAAGTAGGCCTATATCTATGCATTGAAATAGTCCTCAATCTAGATACCAGTCGACCCCCCTATAACACTGTTGATAATTCCGTTTTATATGAATTCCATGTTGTACGAGACACTTAGATTTTACAAATACGTGAGCCGNGGTATTAAGCATAAAATTGCCATGTAGAACTTATCGCAAGGGAACACTTTTGATGGATAATATACACTTAATTTTTGTACGAGAGAAATGCATTTTGGACTAGTTGTCCCTTTTCGGTCTTTATTGTGCAATTTGATAATTACAATAAGGAAGTTCAATTATTCTGTAGTTTTATCAAATTGTACAATAAGGATGAAGAGGAGCAATTAGCCCAAAATGTATTTGTTATACAAAATAGTCTATATTAGGGGTTGCAAACTGGCGATCTGCGAGCTGGATGTTACCCATTAAGGCTTCATATCCGGCCCACAGCCTTGACAATTTCTTTTCTAAAGATCAATGTTTCTAATGTATCGTGGAGACTAAAACAGAAAAATTCAAACATCGTAAAGGCCTGGTAACAAAAGGACATTTGTTAGAGCTTTTTTTTTTTTTAAATTATGGTATGTTTTAGCTTACCGAATAATATTGAATATGGTCTGTATTTGATATACATCTATTTAACTTGCCCTTTGCTTTGAGTTTGCGACACCTGGTTTATATTATTCATCAAAGTGTTCCTATGTGATAAATTCTACAAGGCAATTTTGTACTTTGTTACAAGCAGTGACGTAACAAGGGGGGACAAAAGTAGGCATATGCTGCCCCAGGTACCGATTTACAGGATGCCAAAATGAATCCATAGAATAATTTGTTTAATTAATCATGAATTAGGAGTGTCAGGTATGAGGTTTGTATTGGATGCCAAAACTGTTTGGCACAGCTCTGTAGAATCACTCTGCAGAATCTAATCTGACAGCTATCAACACACAATACTATGATGTCATGATGCTCTATTTATTTCTGGCTCAATAGTAATTTGTACTTGAGACAAAACTGATTTGTTTTCTCTTCTTTCAGAACAGCTGCCAATATAGTGCTGATACTCTTGTATGAACTATTCATTAACAACTTCAAAGTATATTTTAAGAGACTTCATTATATTTGGCTTATTATTTTTTAATTTTTCTCCTTTTGGACATTTTCAATTGCTCATTTTTTTCACTTGTGATAGTTGCTTCATTGCCTTATCCGTTGAGCTTGCCTGGGTCTACTGTACAGTTGTACTATTTTTTTTATTAAAATTTATCTCACCAATTCTACTGTTCTTACCTTACTGCCAATGGCTTGTTAAGCAATTGTCAAAGCACATCTACCCATTAATTCTCTTTGTTTATACTTAGGAGTCAAAGAATATCATCATTAATTTTTTTGGAAAGTCTAAATACATTTTGTGAATATGAATTCCAAGTAGATGTATTCTCTTTAATGAGATTTTAACTCATTACACGAGATTTTCTGCCATTAAATTACACTATTTTTGCTCGGTAACTTTATTTTATAAATTTAAAGTAATTAATTTAAAATAGCATTAGTTACATTTTTCAAAGGTAAGAAAAATGACAACTGTCAAGTGATAGAATTTAATTACACTGTAGTTGTGATCCACCTAGTTTTATTGTGTGTGTTTATACATTCATAGCATAAAAAATTGTTTATGAAATCCAAATAATCAAATCATAGGAAGCAATATTTACAGGTTATTCACTTTTTTTAACCACTGGTACAACGTACAGATAATATTCGGTTGAATTTTTATAAGGAAAAATTTTCTCGTATAACATATATAAATTCTCAGTAGACAGACACTGTACAATTGCCACACTAGGTGTTTGAATACCTTTTTATTTGAACTCCAAGTAAAATTATATACAAATTTTCCTTGCCGTATTCTTTAGATTTAAATGTATTTCTATAAAAATAATTGATCTGTAAGAATCTATGATGATCTGTGAATATTAATTTACATAATATTCCAAGAATACAACTCTTACCGAAATCATAATTGTATTGTATTGGCATTTGGAAGTTAGTTCAGTACTCTGAGTTAAGTCATGTTAATAGTTAATAATGAATTTGGAATGTCTATATGATGAAAAAAAGAAAAGATGATTAATTTTTATTCCATCTTTTAAGTATCTTTATAATAATTCAATTTTTAGTAATCAACCAAATTCATATATTGTCTATTGCTCTCAACATGCTGATAGTTTAAAATAAAATCATATCTTATAAATTTAAAGAACTTTCAATTAGTAAAAATACAAAATTGCTTGCAACTTAAGATATTTTAGTTGAGACTACTTTGTTTTCATTTATTTTGGGTTGCCAAATATAAACAAAAATCAAACGTACACGATTGTGACGTTGTCGCAATGCCAAGCTGCAATTTTTAATAATAATTTTAATTTAAAAAGTCGTGTGACTTCTGATCCAGGCCAGAAGTTTTTATGTAGTTAATTGGTGCCTCTGGCTCCTAAATTTGTTTTATCTGGTCTCAATTTTCATCCCTCTAACTCTTTTTGAGATCGACAGACAGATGATAGTGGGAATGTATAGGTCTTGCAGCCCAATAAGTGAAGCTTTGATTAATCGATCATACTTAATAGCTGGATGTTTTGGTCTAAATCTATGTTAATTTTTAAATTATGAAATTTGGCTTAAAAGTAGACAGGTATGCCACTGTCTTGTATTAAGACTGTAAATTGGAAATTAACTTTGAAATTACTAATTGTAAAACAGGTTGGCGAATAAACACATTCTTTTAGGTAAAATTATACGAGTTAATTCGGTGATTTTCAACCTTTTTTTTTCCGTCACGGTACACTTTTAATAGTTTAAAAATTTGGCGGCACAATAACAATAAAATAAACTTATATTTTGTAAAAATAGCATACGATAATAAATTTCAATGAAATATAAAATGAGATTGCATTACGAAGCAAACGAAATGTTTATTTAATGATAAATTACAAATTACATCTAATGTGAAATTTGAGCTTGGTGTTTTTTGATAACTTTATTTATATTTGGGTGTAAAAATGATAATGCTAATCTCATATTGTGAACCAGATTTTAAAGTCTGGATCTTCTTTTCGCGCCCTAGGAAGGTAGAACCGATTGAATTACTTGTCCGACGTCGTTTACGTATGGGTATTCGCAGTAGCGGCACACTTCAAAAATCTCGCGGCACACTAAAATGCCACGGCACAGTGGTTGAGAATCACTGAGCTAATTAATTATAAAAAGTAGCTTAAATGTAGCCTAAAAATCTGGAACTTTAGATTAAGGAAACATCTAAAAGTCTTAATCTGGCCCTGAATGTAAGCAAACAATATAGAATAACTTTGTAATCTGTGTATCTTCTTTAACTCTTGTTTGAGATTAAATTAGAAGACAAATAATTTATTTATAAGAACATCAAAAATTATTACTGTACTTAAAAAGATATTTATATCAGAGAGGAAAAAACTAATTAATGTAATAAATTGTGTGTGTTGATGATAATGAACATAACTAAAGATCAAATTGTTTTCAGCTAGATTTATGCTAATTAATTAATTATTGGAATTTGGCTTAAAGGTAATCAACTGTGTTGTCTTATATCTAGATTAATAATTAGAAATTAATTTTGAATTAATTATTTATAAATTTCTGAAAGAAAAGATCTATTTGGAGTGAAACTTTAAACCTTCAACTTTTACAATATTTTATCACATTCATAATGTACTAGTTGTAACTCTAGTACATTATTTAATGTACTGGAGCTTCAACTACAGTCTTATACTCAAAGAAGAATAAAATCTAAAATTAAATTTTTTTATATATTTTATCATTAATTAATTAATTTTTTACTACAACAACTATCACTACTACCATCTGTAAACAGGGCTGTCAAAAGGGGAGCTGGGGATTTTTCCCTGTGGCCAAGGAAACTTAGGGTTTCTTAGTTATACCCTACAAATTAATGTTATTTTTATTAATAAAGAAAACATTCTACATATTTCATTTGTTCAAAAAAAAGAAAGGCAAAAGAAGTCCACTAAAGGGCTAATGGGCCCTGCTCTATTCCTCAGTCCCATACTTGCTCTCTTCTGCCTGCAAACAGTAAGAAGCCCATAAGAGACGTAACTAGACGATAAGGGATAGGGTCAGACAAATCTGGGTCAACCCACTCGTGAAAATTTCGAGCCTACCTGAACTCAAACCCAGGTCTTTCAGAATTGCATGCTAGTGTTTTTATCGTTTTTGGCTGGCAGACCATCACTTTCTTGCCATTTAGAGTTTTATTTGAAGAATATAAAGGTGTCTAAATATTTTTGGATGTGTCTTAAGTCACGTAGGGAATATTAATCGTTTGATTTATATTTTCCTACTACTAATGAATTCATTCTCTTTTCCTGAACAATTTATAATACCTGATAATGATTCTGAAAATATTTAGAATATTTTCCTGATATAAATTATTTATAATTCAGAAATTTATCCATTCATTCCAATTCTTTTATAAGAAAAAAACATTAAAAGTAATTTAACTCTTATTATAAATTCAATAAAAGATTAACAATGAAAATAAATCAATTATGAAAGATGATTAGTTAATAAACTAATTATGTCTTATATTTTATAACACTTTGTACAAGTCAAAGGGAGATGATTCCATAAGGAAAAAATAGAAATACAGAGTAATATTTTTAGTTTTTTTTTGCTCCATTTCCTCGATAAATGTATCAAAAATACGTTTTTTTATTGTGATTTTCGGGCAAGTATGACTGATAGATCAATATCCAACAACAGAAACAGTTTTATTAGCTAACAGAGCAAATAAAAACAGTCGGGTGATACAGACACACAATGTGAAAAAATTTAAAAACTATTAAGACAAAAATTTGTCTTTAATAAGAAAACATATACTGTAAAAGCTTGACATAATACAGCAATGCATAAATATACTAAATTACAAATATGAGTCTTTCAATTTAGTGATATAATTTAAATTTATTTCCAGTACAGTTGCGATTTACTCGGGATTTTATTATATCTGAACATTACAAAAATTTGTTAGACAAAATAGCACATGTGAAATACATTAAATTTGAGGATTATCAGGATATTCTTGGTATCATTTTATAAGTTTCAAGAAGAAAATGTAGCTGCTGTAAGGAAACCAATGGTTTAAGTAAACAAGAAATGTTTTTAGATCTTTATTTGGACCAATTTTGGCTCACAACCATTTGATTTGGTTCAGGAATATTGTGTGTATTCATTTTGAAAGATGCTGTTAGCTGAAGTTGGTCTGAAATTGTTTTTCTTTATACTGATGATTTCCCGAAAGTAGTAGTATTTTTATACTTAAAATGCAGAGAATTGTTTTGTTAATGCCCCCTATCTCTGGGCTCCGGTGGTCGAATTTAAATACATAGCGGGAGCAATGTATAAATACACAGTCTAGAAAGTTACTCTGAAGTAGAATTTTGTTACGACATTAAAGTTATACGTATGGTCTTGTATAAGAGATCTGTAAGTTGTTCATTTGGTATGAGTTGACCGTACGCAATACCTTACAACTTTCAGGTCACATGTATAACTTTGCCATTAAAAAATTTCTCGCTGCACAGTATGTTTTCGGATACTCTGTAGTTGCCAATATAACAATCACTTTATAGCATGCTGGTAATTTTTTATGTTGTGTATACCTTGGCTAGTAAGAAATTTAGCCTAAAGGTAGGCAGTTATTTAATACAAGATTGCACCCTATGTTTAGGCTGAATTTTATTTAATTATTTACTGGCTGAAGTATAACCTGAAAATCCTGATAGGTGCCTGTATTTGTCTTCGTAATGAAAACTTAAATGTACTGAATACACAAACTACAATTAAAAAAATATTATTTTCTAAAGAAATTCACTTGAAGTGCGTTACACAAATAACTTTTTATTCATTAGTAAAATTTATATATGATATGATAAGAAGATAACCTTTAAATATCAGTTAATGTATTTTAAATCTTCTCGAATTAACAGTTGATCTATAGGTTTCCCCCATAGTATAGATAAAATTTATTTATTATCAAAACTTATACTGTAAGATCATGTGATTTCAAAATTTCATAAAATAAAACAGTAATTAGACTATATAATTAATATTATTATGTATACAGTCTCTCCCTGACTTACGATGGGGTTATGTTCCAAAAAACACATCGTAAGTTGAAAACGAATACTGTAAATAAAACAAAACAGGCTATATGCAAGGTTATATAGTATGTAACATTGTATACTGCATTGTAAATTGTACAGAAAAAAAAGAAAAAGAATATATAGCACACTTCCAGGACTGAGGATACTACAAAGTGCGAGCTGCTTGAATTCAAATTCTAACAGTTTTTACTCTTTCGTTTCACTTGCATCGCCATCGTACGTGCAAAATATATGTCGAAACACAGTAAGTTAAGGAACATCTGTGTGTACATACACACAGATGTTTGTCGACTATCGCAAGGCCTTTTCTATCAGATCGTGAGCAATTGAATAAACGATTGCATAGCATCACTTTGTAAATTCATTTTTATAATATATCTATTTAAACTTCAGTATAGCAGCTTAAAATTAGTACCATCTTCAAAAAGTACCAATGTTACTTTTGAGAACAGATCTATTCCATAAAAATATTAGAGAATCCTTCAATATCTGAGAATGTACAATATTGCATTGCAAATGACATTATGATCATTAGTTCAAGTGACTTTTAAATCTTGTTCATAATGTAGATCTCACTATATATAATTCTTATTGTTCGTGGCACTTCAGTTTAATGCTAATTGCAGAGAATGACGACACAAAATCAGTTTGATTGTAATTTATATCAGCTTAGGTCCGTTTTTTCTGTTAGATTTAATTATTTTTCTTGTTAGGGTCTGTCCATAAATGACGTCCACACTGGAAGGGAAGGGGTTGAGCTTCAGTTTCAGTGGACTTTAGTGAGCTTCAGAGACAATTTTTGAGAGTTTTTTTATCTCTAAAATGAAGTAAAGACATGCGGAATATCTTTAAATATTATCCTCTCTTCACATTGGAAGTGACACACAGAAACCATTAAGTCAATCACGATACTAATCACAAAGTTGTTAATATCACAGAAATGACTGAGTTTTCGATCTATGTTTATTAACATATTTATACACAGCCTTTTTTTTTTTTAACATTCTTTATAAAAGATTCATTCTGATGTGAATTATTTTTGGCATCATTTTCAGCTTTTGTTATATTATAAAATCATTTTTTTCAATTGAGTATAAAATGAAGCCAAAATTTTCTTTTTTGTAGAAGTTGGAGATGCAGTCGATTCATCTTCAGAAGACAACTGTTTTAAATACATTAACTGAATGAATGTGTGTCTTTTTAATTTAAGTTGGCACAAACTCAAATGTTTAAGAATGAAAGAATATTTTTGGATTACTCTTAATTTAACTACGTTGTTTATTTTCTGAGACATACGAAATTAAATTTGGAATCTTGCATAGTCGGTTGCGAAAATGTTCAAATTCCAAGAAGCTTTAGTCAAATGTAAACAAATTGTGTTAGTTGTTCACGACAGTTTATTTCAATTTGTCAGCCAGTAGTTAATTTTTCCGTCTTTAACAATTGGTGGAAATGTTTGTTGAAGTAAAACAAAAACTTAAATGAGCAATTATTTATTGTGACATTATCACAATGCAGACTGCAATTTTTAATCTATTTAATTTAAAATATATTCTCTCCACCTCAAATTAGTAATGTCTTGCTCCTCTACATTACTTTCCCTTTAACAGTAGAGTTGTGCCAGTCATCTATATAACTCGTTTTAGGAGAACTATTGAATTGAAATAACACGACTTTTGGCACAGACCGGAAGTTTGTATATAGTTAATTGGGGCCTCCTACCCCTAAGCTTTCCATATCTGCTCTCGATTTTCATCTTTCTAACTCCGTTCAAGAGATTAAGGAATGACAGACAGACAACAGTCTGTCTGTCATTCCTTAACACAGTGGGAATTTATAGGTCTATAACTTTTTTCAAATTGTGGCCCAAATAGTAACTAAATGAATGAAATTACTATTTTAAACTTTTTTTTTTTTATAGTATTGCTATTCTTTAACTTATATTTAATATTCTCTATAGGCTGCACACATTTGGAATTTTGCAGAATGCCAAAGTGTTTGTCATATGGCAAGCACATGTACTGTACTGTACATGTACATGATCATTTGCTGAATGTTTGTTTGTTATGATAAGTACAAATTTGAGAGATTCATCCTCTTTGATTTGACACAATATACAGCAAGGAGTGGCAAACGACAAATACTGAGTATTTGTTGAGCGAAGACACGAATACATCCTTTAAACTACTTGCTATTGCCCAAATGTTTGCTCAACATTTGTCAAATATCAAATGTGTGGTGCTCATAGTCTATTATAACTCACAATATCTGCTAATTTCACTAAGCGTTTTCCTCACTCACATCTAACTTCAATGCATCTTTCCACATACCTTCAATATTCTGCATTGTTTTTATATGTCCATAACAAATATAAATAAATGCTTCATAATCATTAAACCCTTCTCTTCTAATAATTTTCTGGAATTAATTTTCTATTATAATTTAAACTTAATTCTTGTCTACAGTGATAAAAATACAACTTATATTGCTAAATATAGAATTCTTTCTAGTAGTCCACAAATAATCTGATATATAATGAAAAGAATTCTATATATTGTTATCAAATGCATGCTGTTACCAAATAAAAACATATCCCATTTGTGCAGTATCAGTCTGTTAAATATTTAAGATGGCCTAAATTAGGCAAAAAATATTTGATGCTAAATTTATTCTCTGGCAAAACTAAAGATAGAAATATGTTTTTTTGGTTGATTAATTAATTTATTATACAGTAATACCTTGGTTTTCATTGACATCAGTTATCGCCGGTTTCGGTTTTTGTTGATTTTTTTCCTGCGAAAAATTTGTCTCGGATTTTGTCACCATTCCCGCATAACCTTGCTGCTAATTTTGCGAAAACAAAGGGCGACGCATGCATTTTCCTGCTCAGTGTGGCATTGTTTTTCATTGTGTGAGCATTATTACCCCGTGCCTCTAGCCAAACAATTCCATTGCTTTCCTTTCCTTTTTGCTCCCTCATAGGACAAAGAAAGTTTCCAAAGCCATCAGCCCTTCAAAGAAGGTTAGGAACACGATCGAGTTGATGAAGGAAATCATTGAAAAATACAAGAGTGACATTAAGATTGCTGAAATCGGCCACTTTTATATCAATTATTTATTGTTTTTAGTATTAAACACTATATTTATTCTCTATAAAATGTGTTTTTGGTATGTATTTTGGAGTGTCTAGAACAAACTAATTGGATTTACATTGATTCATATGGAAATAATTGCCTTGGTTTTCATCAGTTTCAGATTTCGCTGATTCTTTTGAATGGATTATCGATGAAAACCGAGGTATCACTGTATTTATCTTTGACTGTTATTCTGTATGATCAAGCAAAATGTTTATTTTTAAGAAGTATAGAAATGATAGAGACATGAGCCAGCAATATTTGTTATTGTCTTCTATGTATCATGATAAACACTAAAATCTTACTTGTAAAATAATGCTTGATGGTAATTAAGTTTAAAACATTAAAAATTAAAGATGCAGTCTTTCGAAATAGGAATCACCAATTTTTCTATTTCAAAGTTCTAGAATACATTTGTGACAACTGACCTTTCTGTGTAGCTAATTGACGACCGAGTAGCCTATACAGAAAGGTCAGAGCATAATGCATACATCCAGCTTTGTGGCTGTATAGGAAACCCTGCATATTTTGTTGGTCTGTGTGTGTAATTTGATGATGTTACTATGTCATTTACTTGCTTATTTTTATCGAATGCATATATTATGTATGTATACAATTAAGTTGTGAAGCATATTTTAATGAGGACCTATTAATTTGTTTCAGAATGTTAAAACTATTAGCATATTTGATCTGTCATTGTTATACAAGTCTCAAGTTTTGATGACGAAAAGCTTGGTTTAAGAAATTTAAGTAAGTAGTGATTATATTTTTTTATGTAATGTGTGTTTAATTTCAGATAGTTGAATAAGTTTTAGTATTTATAGCAGAAAAGTAGATTATAAACAGAGTAGATTCTCTGTAATCCAACAAGTATTGGACTGCCAAGTGTCAGATTGCTGGGTTTTGTATGCATGTGCATATTGTACAGTAGTAACAACACTTGATTAATATGATTAATTAATCTGTGACCATGATTATGACTGTTTTGCCAACCACACATGAAACAAACAATTAGCAACTGATAGTATACACACAATACATCAGTCTCACTCTGTTGCATACATTGGCAAGTGGTAGCATGAAAATTTCATGTGCACCATCCTGTGGAGTATTATATTATTAGACATATCAGATGCAAGTGAGACTATAGAGACTCTATTGTACTTTGAAACAAATAGATAAAATTACATATTTTTCTCTCATCAGGTCTAGACTTATTAAAACCTACATTAAAACTTACATTATATTTGATTTGTTCAAATAAATATTCAAAAAAAACCTTTCAAAATCCAACAACAAAAGTTTATTTAACAAATATTTTTAGCTTTCTAAAAGCTATCTTCATCTTTTGTTAATGTATAATGATCGTTGTTCCCAAAGTTATTAATCCACAAACCACTTAAACCAAGTCACAAATGAACTATGGGCATTCTAAGCTGCCATCCACTTTTTCCTGTAAGCATTATCTTAGGTAATGATAGATTGTATGCCAAAGTATTTTGTCTATCCTGTAAGAGATATGTGATGCATGAAATGTTCTTTTCTCTGGCTAAACAGCGTAAAAGTGTACTTTGGAAAATCACTAGGTGTCCCCAGAGAATCACTGATGTAAACTAAAGTATCACGTCCAAACAAAGCTACAAACAAATTTATATCTAGAAATATTTTAATAAATTTTTTAAATGTTTCCTGTGTAATTTTTATCTTACATTAATCAAACCAGTTCATTCTGTAATAAACCAAAACACACAAATTTAAAAAGCAGGAAAAAAACACTTGCTATAATGGAGCTTAAAAACAATAAAAGAACATAAACATAAAGTCCAAAAACAGCAAAAACTCAGGTCTATCACCTCTATCATTAGGAAGAAAAGTTCATAGAATGGTTCAGCAAAATATTTGAAACATAGGAAACAAAGAATAGTGCAGGGTCTTTAAAACGAATGCTACCATTTTAAAGTACTGTAATTACATTAATTATTATTCCGGAAGTATGCGATATACACCAATCAATAGAGTAACTATCGAGTTTTATCTCTTATCTGCATTCAAACATGTTGTCTACTACCTCTAGGAAGTGCCGTAAATGAAAATGGCAACTCCTGCAATAGAAGGCATTTTGTATTCTGCAGTTCTCAGTCATCATTGCACATGAGAAATCTGCAGGAGCTGTAGAATTGAGACTGGTGTGGGAGGATCGACAATGGATATGCTATAGTGAGTGTAGAAAGAATTTAAGTATCGGTTGGATGTGCACCACGTGACACGAGGTACACGCATTGAGAAACTGTAATGGACAAATGTGATACTTGAATAGTTTTCCAATGTTATAATCTACATTACAATGTTTTTGGATGATAATTAACATAATTAGAATAATTTAAAATGGTAGCATTCTTTTTGGAATATCGTGTAGAATAAGTAAAAAATTATCTAACACAGGCTGGTCGCGTGGAGTTCTCTGGGTTCTACAGGTAATACCTAAATAGGTAATAGTTTCCCCATAGAAAGCACCTTCTGTTGGCAGATTGAATAAGGCAAATGTTGCATTGCCTTATTCCATCAATTCAATTCATTCTTTAATTGAAGCACAGCAACTCAAATTGACAAATTGTTGAAATATGTTCTGTGAAGTAATGACTTGATCAATTTGAATGAACTTTTACGCATTAATAGAAGTAATAAAATGGCATGTTGTGATGAAGTATGTATTTTAAATTTGATCTAGAATGGGAGATATTGTGAGTGAAAAGCCATCCCCATGTTAAGTCAATGGGAAAATTTTGCATTGTATAAGAACATAAACAAAAGAATGTGCCCTACTTGGCATTTGAAATACAGTGAATCTCTTGCCAAATATTTTTTTGAGTAGTTAGTACTGATCTTCGTTTTCCATTTTCCTTGAAAACTTGACTACATATGCCTTTAACCTATATATATATAGTAACATATTATAACTTGCAAGGTTTATTATGGTAAGGAGTGTTAAATGAAATGATTCATCACTTCAATTTAGTGTCCCTTAATGATCTAATATGAGTTTGCAAGCCATTACTATGCTTCAGTCAGGAATGAAGTTCTCCTAGTTTATTATTAATGAGTCTCTTTTTATTGGATTATATTATGGTTAATCATTTAATTAATTATTCTAATATTTTAAGTTGTCTATATTAAATATTACATTAGTTTTGTTGTTATAAATTTTTACTGTTTAAAATATTTTAATAAATAAAATTTTATTTACAGATTTAATCTTGCTTTATCAAATTACATCGCTTGTAAAATGAGCAATAGAAATCATTCCATTGATACCATAGAAAGCAGTAATTCAGGAAATAGAAGCAACGTTACTTTAGATACTGCAAATTTGATTCCAGGAGATGTAAATATTCAGTCATCCAACAGGACTTCCTTTTCACCTCAAACGTGGTTATTCCAAAGTTTAAGTGGTATTCGTAGCAGTCAAAGTAACGAGAACAGTGTAAATAATGGAGAAAATAGTCGAAAATTGGGAACATTTTCTGGAGTATTCGCACCAGTATGTCTTTCGATGTTTAGTGCCCTTCTGTTTCTTCGAATAGGTAATTTATTAAAAATTGTCTTGTTTTGTTTAGCCATAATTGTCTCTTGTTGTTTATTTTAAAATACTTAGTATATAATCTTTCTTATAATTAATATAATAGTATATCAAATTTATGTATTGTTTATATAATGAATAAATGTTTAAAGTTTATTATACAGTAATACTTCGACTTACGTGAACCCGGAGTTACGCAATTTTCAAATCTCGTCGATTCGTCTTTTGTTTGAGCGCCACGCAAGTTTTGATTACTCACTTCCCCCCACACTATTGTTCGGCTTACATGTTCGGACGTGCAGCGCGGAATCGACGCATAGCTACAATTTATTTTGTGTTATTTATTTCTGTGTTTGTTATATCTACGAAGACTCTAGAGACTCTATTGTGGTGATCTCTTGTAACCGTGAACGAATCAAAAGACGAGATAAGATTAACGAGAACATTTATTAGCTTACGTACGTCCAACTTGGATTTTACACAAATTGCGAAATTATATTCCGACTTACGTGAATTTGACTTACACGGTTATCTCTCGGTCCCACCTATTGCGTAAGTTTGGGGTATTACTGTATAAACATACACATTTATTTAAAGGTTAAAAACATCCAAATACTGCCAAAAATTTATAAAAATTATCTGATTCCCTTACGAAATTTTTTTGTTTCTAAATTATAAAAGTGAAAAATAAACAATTTTAATAGCATTATTTAACTCTAGATGAGTTTTAATGTCCATAATCAGAAGCCAATTAGTTTTGTTTGTACAAATATGAGTACTGCTTTTCACATGTTAGTCACCTTCAAGCAAGATTTGAATATTACTTTGACAGCTATTTCATTAACCGAATAGAAATTAGCTCTCATAATAATTTTTATTAATGCAATAAAAATGATTTGCTTTTCATTGCCTCAAATTTAATTCGACTGCCAGATGGTTGAGAAAGTTAAGAAGACTTCAATCTACTGCTGTGGGACCCGGGATCAAATCCAGGTGAACGACCGCCCCAGAAATTTTCAGGAGCAATTGGTCTCATTTGTCAGGCTCCATTCTCATCATTCAGCATATGATGGATAGGATTAAAAAGGTTCTGTTAGTACCACCATTTAATGCCTTAAAACAAGATCATTATCTCCTTTTAAAGCATTATTCAAAGATATATAAAATAATATTTAACATATGGTAATTCTCTTACTATCAATTAGTTTTCCGAAAGGAAGTTTTTTCCTTTTTATTTGTAAAAATTGGACAAATCGGAGTTGAAACTTCAGTTTTAAGAATAAGATAAGTTTTTAATTTCATAATTCGTTTGGTATATGCTCTCTACAAATAAGGAGTAATTTTATTTAATTGTTTTATAACTTTTATATAAAATAAGAATAGTTTGATTTAAACATAACAGTGTTTTTTTTACTACAGTTTCTACTACAGATATTGGTCTACAGATTAATTAAGCATTTTTAATATTTCATTATGAAATGTTTTGAATTTTCATTTAAAAGTAAACAATTTATTTGTATTAGAATTATAATTCAGAATTATATATTTAATATAGGTTTCGTTGTTGGCTTTGATGGCTTGTTGTTAATGATTGCTCAGCTTTTGCTCGCATATATTATTCTTGTTGCAACTGTCTTATCAATTTGTGCAATATCTACAAACGGAGCTGTTGAAGGTGGTGGTGCTTATTGTATCCTTTATGCTATATAATGAAACTTTCGTGATCTTAATATCATATTTACTCAAATCTAAACTGCATTAATTTTCATATTATCACCCACAAATTTTTTTTTGAAAAAATAGATGGCTTGAGACGACAAATATTTATTGTAAGTAAAGTAAGTTATATACCACTGTTTTCTATAGTATCAAAGTCAGGAACCTCTTTACTTGACATGTTAATCTCTTCTGAATCAATACTTTGTTTTAGTCATGCTTTATTCATTATATATGTATAGTTTTAGTTTCAGTATATTAAACTCTGCTCATCAAAACCGTATTCAATGTTTACACCTTTCCACATGCAATCATAGTCAATGCTGTTATGTTGCATTTCCAATGCTTTATTCTTGAGAGAGCGCAGCACAACTTTTTCTAAAATTTTCATCCGAGTATTTATGACATTACTGTAATAGACTAAGAGTTTGAGCTAACTTGCCTTTGTAAATATTTTCTACTACAGATATTAATCTAATAAAATGATTAAAATGATACACTAGAATTAGTAACAGAAAAATAAGACTAACAATCCATCACAAATAGAACTGACATTGCTTTCATTGACAAATGTAATAAGGTTACTTATAGACATTTTCATTCAATACTCATAACATTAAAAATGCTAACACTGAATAAAATCAACAAGTACACTCCATCACCCAAGAAATTAGGCATCTGTGGAAGATGCATAGTGTATTTATTGTGCTTATTGTCCTCTCTTCCACTAATGTCATATCACATACACTAAACAAGTCTAGAAATGTTAAATCTTAATAAAAAAAAAATACATGGCACTACAGAAAGCTGCAATATTGAACACATATCGCATCGTTAGGAAGTTTCTATATGTTGACACACATACCAATAACTTGGCATAATGTTATGCTTCTTTGGGTAGCTATGCCTTGTGACTTTATTCCAACATAGCACTATTATGACAGAGATTTTTCATCTCATTATGCTAATTTAAGTCCCATTTTTTTAAATAGAATATTAGGAGTCTCATTTATTAGTATTCCTTTTCTTTTTTTAGCGAAAATATCTTTTATTTACAGATATTTGCCTCTTAAATTAATGACGAGTCACACAGAGGTTCCACGAGATTATAGTGCAGCTGATAAATTTATAGCTTCCTATACCTTTTCTATGTTCAGATATGTTGAGATGTAACACATGATTAGTAATAGTTATATATGTAGCCATACACATCCTCAAATGGAGCAAGTGGGGGTATAATTGTAAAAGTGATTGAGATATGTAACCACATACCCTTGACCATGGGACACTTTATAGAATACAATATTGCATCAAAATGTACAGTACCTGTGAAAAAAAACCCAAAAAGTTAATTTTCTACTCTAGTCTTAATAATGCCATTAAGCATCATACACTATTATTATTATTATTATTATTAATTTTTAATTAATTTTTAATCAATAATTATTATTAATTATTGATTCAGGCACATACACTAACATTCAAATTTCTGAAATAATTAACATGTACGGTTCTAAAAAATTAATTTCTATAAGTATAAATATTGTATCTTTAATCAATATTTTATATTTGTTTTTATATCAGTTATTTCTCTTAATAAAATTAGTTATGATTAGTAGAGCCTTAGGTCCTGAATTTGGAGGAAGTATTGGAACATTATTTTTTCTGGCAAATGTATTTTCAAGTGCACTTTACGTCACCGGATGTATTGAAGGATTTGTAGATGATTTCGGACCATCAGGTAAATATTAACATATAACATATAAAATACCTACATAAAACAAAATTTTATCAATTGATGATATGAAATATATAATCAAATTTATAATATTTATTTAAAAATTAATATTTTTTTAAGTAAAACTGTAATGGAGGTGGTTCTCTATGGTCTTTTGACTTTAAATACACAACTTTAAGAGATTATTATTATTTATTTATTTATTTTAGAAACTTACATAATCTGAATATAAACTATTTTCATAAAGAAAACTAATCTGAATTAATCTTGTGATGAAATATGACCAGATTAATTACAGTACACTCTTGCTAATCTGGTGTTTAATAATCAGGCATCTCAGTAATCTGGCATATTCACCAGTGTGATTGCTCGTTGCTTCCATTTCCATGAAAATGTTACTTGTGTCACACATCTTGTTTTCCTGTTTACTCAGATTTCATTTCAGTGTACTGTATTGCATGTCAACATGCCATATTATTTGCTTGCCTGCCTTTAAAATGAATTGGTACTGAAGGGCAATGTGTCACATCATTTCTTGCACTTTCCGCATTCTGGCAATCTTGTTAATTTCATACTCCTCTAAGCAAAGAATGGTTGGATTAGCAAGTATCTAATGTATTGGACAAGAATTTGGCTGATTAATTTTGTAGGTATTGCATAATTTGGACTAAAGGTTATGCTGTTATCATTTATTTAATATAAGAGGATGGCCGATCTTTAGTCCAAATTATGTAATGTTTATGTTATTAATTAGCCAAGTTTTAGCCTGATAGTTAATCTGGCATTATCATTTGTAAATTATTTTAAATACAAAGAAATATAAAAAATAAAATTAGATAATTATTAAATCAAAAATGTCAATTGTTTTATAACATAGATTTTATAAACCTACATTGACCTCACTCACTGATATGAAATGTTTGAGTAAGAGGATGCTTCTTATAGAGAAATGATAGTATAATTGAAAGGAATATATTATATAAGTTGCCAGAAAAACCTGAAATTTAAAGGAACGTAATACCGTGTGCACCACAAGGTGTAAAACTTATCCTCCAATAATAAAATTTTATATGATTATAAATCATTATGTATATTTAATATATATAAAATCCTATCAAAAATATTCTAATCTTTTTTTTAATTTAATAATTATCTAACTTAATTTAATTTAAATTTGTTTACATTCAGATGATGAATCGTGTAATAATCTTATGAGCTAACTTATTATTAGTTTTTTTACTCTAAAAATTAAATAAAATTATTATTTATCCAAGTTTTAATACTGTATCTAAATGTACAGTACAATTAAAAAAAAAAATTTTTTTTTCTTTCAGGAAGTATAACTTCATACTTTCCATCAGAATTTTGGTGGCGTTTTTTGTATGGATCATTCCTTAATTTTTTTAATCTAATTGTGTGTCTTATCGGCGCTTCGATGTTTGCACGAACCTCGTTAATAATTTTTTTTGTCGTTATTGCAAGTGCTGCATCTGTGTTTGTTAGTTTCATGGCACAAAAACCTTTTTCTGTTGCTTTGCCGGAAGAAAATACTTATATTAGACAATACAATATTTCACGTGCCAATTATACTGGATTCAATTGGGAGACATTCAAGGAAAATTTGTGGAGTAAGTACATTCAAATTAATTTGTATAATGTTTAGCTTTTATGTATAATTTAATAACTTTTAAAACAACAGAACCCTAAACTTTATAATTACCAAGTCATTAACTGCAAGAATTTGGTAACTTAAAAAGTTTTGGTTTGGTTATTTTTATGTACTGTATGTATGCACATCCCCCACACTCTCATATTCACGCACATCCATTACCATTCCTCTCACAGCAGTCAGAATTCTCTGGCTCCTGCAGATAACTCATATTACATGATGGTGAATGACTCTGACTCTGAGCTGCAGAACACAAAATGCCTTCTCTATTGTTGAGTTGTCATTTTTGTTTATGACACTTCTTAGAGGTAGTAGAACAATAAGATGTTTGAATGCAGATGGGATGAAACTTGGACATTTACACTATCAATTGGTGTACATCTTGTACTTCTCAGATAATTAATATAAGTACAGTAATTTAAAATGGTAGGATTCATTTTGGAAGACCCTACTTATATACGTATCATACTAAGGTGAAAGTTAAGTTGGTTTACAGCCATTATGGGCAGAATATGGAATTGTCTCTAGTGCATGGCTATTGACTCATATAGTTCTCTCTCAAATTAATTGAAATAAAGTCAAAGATCAGACGAAGTTCTAGATAGTGTAATTGATAATACATCTATACAATAAAAGGATATTGCAGGGTCAAGTCCTGCTCCAGATTGGTTTTTTTGTTTATGTATATATTCTATGATGTAGGCTGTTTTTCAAGCTCCGATGGTCCATAAAACAAAGACAAGTATAAATAACAAAATTAATTTATTACCAAAAGTTATGTACAAACATGGTTACTTTTCGACATAATCACCATGAAGATTGAGGAATTTGTAATATCTGTGGACGAGCTTTTCCATCCCCTTGTCATAGAATGTTGCCGCCAATGACTTGAGATGGGCTCTAACATTTTTTTGAAGATCGTCATTAGTCTCGAACCTCTGCCCTCCTAGCCACTTTTACTCTTCAGGAAAGAGGTGGAAGTTGCTTGGCGCTAAATCAGGACTATATGCTTGATGTTTAAAGGTGGTGAAAACTTCCACCCAGCTTAAAACTTTTTTAATATGTGAAGACTTCCACCTCTTTCCTGAACTGAAAACGTGGCTAGCAGGGCTGAAGTTTGAGACTAATGACGATCTTCAAAACAATGTTGTTAAAGTCATCTCAATTCACTGGCAGCAACATTCTATGACAAGGGGATGGAAAAGCTCGTCCACAGATATTACAAATTCCTCAATCTTCATGGTGATTATGTCGAAAAGTAACCATGTTTGTACATAACTTTTGGTAATAAATTCATTTTGTTATTTATACTTGTCTTTGTTTTATGGACCATCGGAGCTTGAAAAAACCGCCCTCGTAAATTCAGTTAAAAAATTATTAAACTTAGATGGTTAGGCTGCCATCTCGTGCTATCTTTAGACCAAATTGCTTTGAGCCAGAAATTAATCTTGCAGCTTATGATTTAGTAGTTATTAAATTATACTTTAAGTTTAGAAACAAAATTTGAAATGTAAAAGGAAGAAAGTAGTGATGTTTGCATATAGCAATGACTAAAAGAAAGAAAATTTTTCTTGTTCTGTTGAACAAATAACCCAATTACTGTAATTGTTTCACAGAAAAGCATGCACACTGAAGAATTACAACTAATCAGAGAATAGGAATTTCAACACTATTCTTTTTATTTATAAATAAATTGTTTTAACTTTTTAAAATTTTATAATTATCTCAATCATGCATTGTTTCAGTTTATTATACTTGCTTGTACGTCATATCAATAATAATCTAATATCAAAAGAATGGATTCTTTTGGACTGTCTTTTGGCTAGACATAAATATAGAAACTGTATAATTTTGATTAAAGGTACACATATTCAGATAATGTAGTTTTCATGTTTAATTTTTAGTTTAAAGATAGCCTGAAGAAATCCAATCTTTACTTATTTAGTTACAAAGATTTGAATGTAATATTAAATATCAGGAATAATTTTTTCTTCTTTGTTTTATGTATTTGAGTAAGTTCTCTTTTAGTGCTATTTTGAAAATTTTTCAATATATTAATTTATGAAGGAAGTATAAATTTAGTTTGTAGGAAATTGGCAAGTCTTTTTTATACCGCGATTACAATGAGCGCCTTTTTTTTCTATAGCTGTCTTAAATTCGGCCAGGCCTACAATTGCTAATTGCTAATAGAAAACATCATACTTCTCACCAGAATCAATATGTCTAACATTTAGTCCCCAAATCAATAACCTCCTCCTGATGACCATTACAATGTAACCAGTGTTTTAATGTTTTCAGTGTTTGCACGGGGTAAAAATTGTATATTTGGAAGAGAAATGTGTTATCATCAAAGCTTATTTCCATAGAAAACTTTTGCAATTGTACAAATATTACAGATGTGTCCAAAACTTAAGGACAGACAGCATTTGTACATGAATAGTGAGAATGGTAAACAAATGCAGACAAATATGGCAAGAACTATATTATTCTATGTGCAATACATGGTAATACACAACAACTTGTCGGATTTTATAAATCAAAGCAATAAAAATAAGTCTTCGGGGAAAAAGATAAGTTACATAGTGGACATAGTAGAGAATGGATAGAAAGTGCTTACCTGTATTCAGGCAGAGAGACCTATCAGTATGGAATTTGTCACAAACTGCAATGCAGTACTCTCAATGCTGCAGCAGGCTCATCACCAAGAGGTTTTCTAGCTAGCTAGCAAGAAGTTTCGGACACATGTATAAATTTTATAAAATACTCGAGTCTTATGAAAGAAAATCTGTTTAAACATTAATTTTTAACTTAAAATTCATACCAAGTTGTCAAGAAATTAATTAAATTTCTGTAAGTGTAAAATAATTGTCATCGTCGTCTAATTTATTGAAATTTTCTGAAATTAAATAATTATTGTGAACTTGAATGAATTATTTAAAATTAAATATTGTGATGATAATTTTTTAAAAACGAAATATTAATTTGTTTTTTTCCAGGTAACTATACAATAGATTATACGACAGACCAACCTACAAATTTTGCAACAGTATTTGCAGTGTTGTTCAGTGGTGTGACTGGAATTATGGCAGGAGCAAATATGTCAGGTGAGAATGTGTGTGCTATAACTAACTCTGTTCAGAATCAAGTGTATAAATTTATTCTTTTACGCTTGTATACATTAAGCATTAAGTTTTGTGTTATTTGTGTAATTTAAATAAACCAACATCTACAAACCTGACGTACATACATAATACACCAACAACTACCGGATTATATCGGGCTATTATATTGCAATATAATAGTCCAATATAATCCAGTAGTTGTTGGTGTATTACATGTGATTTAACTTGGTTGAAGACTTTGAGTACATGCCTTTTTATGTTGTGTTTTAGGAAAAGATACCGGCTATAATAGATTGTTTTACATTCAGTTTTAAACTCTTCTGTCATTTCACAGTATTCTCAGAGCTTGCTTTGATAATGATTTTATTGATAATTTATATTATTTGAACAATAATTGGTTACAAACATCTCCAACCCGATATATAATATAGCTACAACCAACAGACTGCCGAAAATCTATTGGGCTAGTTTTATGCTAATTATTAAATAAATTACGTAATCAATTTGGTACTAGAGGTAAGCGTTAGGCGCCATCTCTTATTAATATTAATAATTATAAATAATTT
>NW_019386606.1:0-4237 GCF_000671375.1 Centruroides sculpturatus | reverse complement strand
AAATTATTTATAATTATTAATATTAATAAGAGATGGCGCCTAACGCTTACCTCTAGTACCAAATTGATTACGTAATTTATTTAATAATTAGCATAAAACTAGCCCGATAGATTTTCGGCAGTCTGTTGGTTGTAATAATTGGTTATATTTTTTTATTAGTCAATTACAGGTATTTTACTACATAATAAATGTGCATTAAAGATTATCTACTTACAATTTCTTGCACATTTTTTTACATTGTATTTACTTGAATCTAATGCACATTTTTTTGTTTTTGGTTGATTTTGTCCCAAAAATTATAGTGTATGCAGAATTGATGATATATTTGGTATAATTTTGTGCATAATTTTAAGAAGTAAAGCAGCCACAGAATCAATATGCTACAAATTGTACAAATCACTGCCCGTTACTCGTCTCATTGGAGAAGCAACAGCAGTATCCTAATAAAAAATGTCTGTTAATTATTGTAAATTTAGTCCTGGCGACAGTTGTTAGGAAAGCATATACTGCTTTCTTGCGGAAGCATGCACAAAGTTACAGTGAACAGACTATAGGATTGAGTACAAACTTGAAAAATGTTTACTGCTTTGCCATGTGCTATCATTTCTACAGTCTAAATATTCTCTTCTCCTCACATTCAGTTTATTATTCAACTTTCTGACTTTTGTGCTTTCTGTGCATTAGTTTATTATTTCCTAATTGTCATACATCATTATTTTATTCATTTGAAAATTTTAATAACTACAACTATTTATTTTCTTCTAGGAGATCTTTCAAAACCAGGGAAATCTATTCCTCAAGGGACTCTGGCAGCAGTTGTATTTACTTTTTTTACTTATCTTATATTAGCTGTTCTGACTGCTGCCACTTGTTCAGGGTAAGTAAATTTATTTATTTTAATAAATTAATTCATTAAAGTAAATAAATTTTAATAAATTCTAGGTGTATGTAAACGTATTTAAATTAAATATTAATAGCTAAGTATAAACAAACAGAATAGGAAAAAAAAACATACAAATCATAACATTTTTAAATTAAAAAGGGATAAAAAAAAGATTTATTTAAGACCAAAAACAGACATTTCTAATAAATGAAAATTACGATATGGAAAACGTAAAATTCAAACTCTTGCAGTTCCTTTGAAATTCACAAAAATTTTGAACTGACAGCTAGAAATGCAACAGTCGGTAAAGGAAAAGTCAGAAAAATGTAATAAAAATTTTAATTTAATAATCATCTCAATTAACTTAGCCTCAAAGGAGCATAAATATAATTGAATAATCTGGATTACTTATGCTCCATTACAGTTTGATAAGCCTCATATCTCTATCATCTGGTTAATTGAGATAATTACTAAATTAACGTTTGAAGCAAGAAGCTTACAACTATTCTAAAAATTTTAATTGTTTTCATAGCCACTGTTGTCAGTCTACAATGTATTTTCGTATATTTAACCTAAGTCCTTCGGTTGGTCAGTAACATAGTTTCTGCAGGAGAAAACATTTTATTGTTGCCATATGAGTCATTCAGATACCACCTATTTAACTTCTCCACTTGATTCGAAACGACAAGGGTAAGACTTTGAACAGAATACAATTATACCTTTGTATCTGAATGTTTTATATCCAAATTCTTGCTACAATGAATGGAAATTTTTTAGTATCCATCATGATATCCATATTGAATAATCTGGTATTACAAATTTCCTGAAAGTGCATTTGTGTAAAATATAAACGTTGTGCTATTAAAAGTAATGAATTCGGGAGCAACTCTGTTCCAAAATCTTGTCTACTTTTGTTAGTATTGTATGCATTTTATATAATGGGTTTTCAGTTTAGTAATTTTTTTATTATTATTAGAGAGGTTGCAGCCAACGTTTCCATCGCAAAAACGTGTACGTTGGACATTCAGTGCCGCCTTCCTGTAAGCCTAGAAGTTTGACAATGGTGTTTGAAGCGTTGAGCATGATTCTACTGACGTTCCAAATGCCATTGTCAAACTTCTAGGCTTACAGGAAGGCGGCGCTGAACGTCCGACGTACACGTTTTTGCAATGAAAACATTGGCCGCAACCTCTCTATTAAAATCTGAGATATCTTATGAGCTTAATCTTAATTGTTTGTTATTTTTTTCTGTTTTGTTCTGTTCTTATACAGTAATATTTTAATATAAAATGTATAGTATCATTACAATGTTTTTTATTATTTCTACAACATTTTCTTTTATAACTTTCAATAGTTAGTACTATACAAATTTATTTGTTGCATTACTGTTTATGGATATATTTTAATGACTTTAATTGAAAAAAACCATGGATTGATAGATAAATATGTTTTTGCAATGTTTTAGTGTCATTTGGGAAAATTGGTTGGGTTATTCAGATGGAATTAGTTAGATTTTTTCTCATAAGAAATAATAGAAATGATTTCCCAATTTTCAAATTGTTGTCAGGACTGTTAGGTTTGGTTAATAAGATAGGTCATACCTGGATGACATTGAGGGAAAGAAATGTATTGTGTGACCAAGTACAAGTTGACTGTGAAAAGGAAAATATCAGAAAAGTAACATGTTGACTGGGTAATACAGAAATCTTTTGTCATAGCAGTCATTTACGCTGTTATGTGTGAATAAACTTGTATTAATAATAAATAAATGCATGCACAAGCAAAAATACTCACTTTATATTGAAGGGAAAAAATCCAGTTTGCTGCTACATAAAAAAAATAAAGAAAATTTTAAATTTTTGGTAAATGGCTGCTATGTCAAATGATTTCTGGATCACCTGGTTTATGAACTACATAGTTTTGTTTAATGTTAAAGAGTTATAGTCTGTTCTAGCAACAAGTTTTTATTTATCAAACTTTTTTTGCTGTGTTAGTAGCCATTGTGAGGATCGAGCATACATGTAATAGAAGTCTTTTAAAATTTAAATTGTAAAATAAAGAATATAAGACTAGCCGAAAATATTTGATAAATAAAAACTTGTTGCTGGAACAGGCTAAAACTCTAATTTTACACAACTCCACTTTAAGAAGTTTGTTTATTGTTAATTTGAATGAATTCAGAATTAATATTAAATTAAATTAAAGTTATTAAAATAATTTTTTTGAAATTAAATCAGTTCTTTTACTATATATGTAAAGTATAACAATATAATTAACAGTTATTATTTCTTTTCTTATAATAATTAATCTTTATTTATAGTCTTCTTCTAAGAAATAACTTTCTTTATATGCAATACGTTGATCTTTGTCCTCAACTAATTGCCGTCGGTGTCTTTGCCGCAACGTTGTCTGCCTCCTTGAGCAACCTTATTGGCTCTTCCCGTGTTCTCGAAGCTTTAGCCAAAGATGAATTATTTGGTAAGTTAATGTACAATTAGAAAATTAGTACTAGAAAATTAAATATTATCTTGAATTATCTATTAGTTTTAACAGTGTAGTGAATAATTATCAATGAATCATTGCATCTTTTAATTGAATAATGAAAATTACCAAATTTTGTAAACGAAATCCACCGAAAACACTAAATCATTTTCGTCATTTAAAATTTCATTTATATTTTTTAAAACCGACAGGTGCCAGAACATTGTACAGTATAAATTATAAAAAAATAAGTGTATGACAATGTTACGAAAGCTTAAGAATTATCTCAAATCTAAGCAAGTGCTTTCATTTAAAATTAAATTATCTTTTTTGGATTTAAAGAAGATACAAATAAAAATTGAGTATATCTGAGAACATACATTTTTAAATTTGTGTATGCTCGAAAAAGTCTGTTTTAGATGAAAGTACTTACTTGGAGTAAGAAGTCTTAAATTTTCGTGATGCGCTAATTTTATTATAATTTGTTTTTGGTTTTAAAAGTAAATATTTCAATGAAACTATTAGATGATATACTTGTCAGCCTAATTGGAGCAATTGGGCCAAATGAAATCTTAATCAGAAACTATTTACGGTTCATAATAATAAACAGCTAGGACAATTTTATTGTAAAAAATTCACAAAAAGTAACTGAAGATACAGGTATGGTAGAAGAAATATATTTTAAAAAATTGTAAATTAATCAATTTATTATCTGATTACATGCTCTCTAAATTTATGCAAATACATGTTCTTTTCTTTATAGAGGATTTTAACATTGTTTTCTTGAAAAATACAGTCGACCCCCCTATAACACGGTAGATACGTTCTGGTTTTTATGAATTCATTTTCTACGAGTCCAGCCAATCACAGCCC
>NW_019386605.1:53478-54692 GCF_000671375.1 Centruroides sculpturatus | reverse complement strand
AATGGCGACCGATATCCGGAAGTACTGCCAGAATAGTCGTAGGTGCCAAGTAAGAGCGCCTGATCTAGTCCTAGATAGGACCCGTTACACCACTTACTCGATTCTCAACCCCGTTTCAAGTGGGTAACATAGGCAAGATTGAATCGTCTGATCCATCGTCACCTAACGGTCATCGATACGCGGTTTGCATAATCAGCTTAGGCATCCGCTGGTCAGAAGTGGAAGGGATGAGATCGCTGTCAGCGACGGGCACTTGTTCGGTGTTTTTGCAATTCTTTACACGGACGGGTTTTCCCGGACCGATTTGTTACGACCAGGGGACTAATTTCACTGCAGGGTTGACGCGTGGAATGATTCGTATGTTAGAAGTAGGGACTGTAGAGATAGATCAGATCAAAGCGATTCCCGATATTGCAAGTAAACACGTGGCCGTGAGACGAAAAGAATATGCAGTGCCTTACAAGTTAGAAGCACGGAAAAGGGGATATAACATCGGGGATACGAGTCTCGTGGAAAAGTCTTCCCCGGATGACAAACTAGATGTCCGGTGGGAATGGCCGGATGTAGTAGAAAAGCGAAGTTTCGCTGTAAGAATAGTACTCGGTTTCGATGGGAGACTCGGGGAACCGGATCAAACTTCGTCCCCGCGACAGCTGTACGATCGTGGACGAGGGGACGGGAGAGAAAGGGGAATTCCCCCGTTTTCCCCGACATCGGCACAGACCGAGCTGGATGACGTGCCGTTGGATTACAACTCGATGTTCGGTAGTAGACCGAAAAAGAAAAACATCTGGACGCTTACTGGAGGGTGGATCCCGAAACGGTTTACCCCATACCGGATTGCGTTGGCTTTACGAAAGCGGTTAGTAGGCATAGGTAACAAAGGCATCTCTGCGCGTAGACGGGTAAAATCCCCGGATGTTCCGGATGTATGGGTCAGTTCGACATCGGACGATTTTTGTAAGATTGTTTGGTGTTGTGAAGGGAATCAAACAGGCTTAAGTAAGCTCAGTTTGATCCTCGGCCGTGGAGGTGTCGGGAATAAAAATCGTCTAGCGCGCGGTTTTCCCGCCTTTTCGTGAACGACCGTTATCGCCATGGAAACGGCGATAACGACATTTTGAAAACTCGACCGCTGATTGGTTAAGAAACATCGGACGATCGGCGGACGTCTTATACAGCTGGTAGATGCTGATTGGTGGAGTTCAATGTAG
>NW_019386605.1:50096-51259 GCF_000671375.1 Centruroides sculpturatus | reverse complement strand
CCTACCATAGGGCGAAAGGAGCAGCCGCTCCAGGCGCTAAGTCCTAGGGGGCGCCTCAGTGGTAAAGAAAATTAAAGGGTATAAATTTGGGGCAACCAAGGGCAGTGGCGTAGCAAGGGGGTGTATCAAGCACCGGGCGCCACTCGCAGAGGGGCGCCCAAATGGTCTCCAAGACAAACTATATGTGTTTCTGGAGGGGGCGCCAATAAAGTGTCGTGCCCCGAGCGCCAGTTATGTTCGCTACGCTACTGACCAAGGGGGCGCAATAATAGGATCTCGCTCCATCTTAAAACTTGCCTCGGCCGGCACTGGGCACGAGACACATACAACAATTGGTCTGACACTTGGAACTTTCGGAAGAAGAAGCCGTCGCGTCCTTGAATTCCCCGGTTTTTATAAATTTCCGTCCTCGTTCGCCCATTCCGATTGGTCTCTTTTCCTCGTTCTCGCTTTCTAATTGATTGATCACTCGTTATTATGTGTAACAAGATCTCAACTTAGCTCGCGGGAGAAGTTTAATTCGATTCCTATCGAAAATGGTCGATCTTAGGACTTACATCATTCTATTGTTTAAATTAAAAGTTCGCGTCGCGTTTTCATACAAAAAATTATTTCTAACTTCTATTTTTTTCTTAAATAATTTTAACGTGAATTGTAGTGAAGGTTCGGACCTGTCCAGAGCCTCACATAAGTACTACATTAATTAATAATTTATTACAGAGTAGTTTTCCTGTAGTGAAATGTCTAGAACACCCTTTTTTGACATAGGGCATCGTTTCTACAACAAAGAAGTCGCAAGCACTTGAGGGTAAGCTTTAGACGATCACAAAAATTTGGAAAAGTTTAAGGTTTATATATATACTAGCAGACCCCGCCACGCCTTGTTGTGGCTCAAAATGTATCTATTATAAATGTATAACACTTCCCCCGTGGGGGAAAATTTTTCGAAAAATTTTTTCTTAGTGTACATTCTCTTGACGTACCCTATTAAAACGCAATCAAAAGCGCAAAAACCCGCATCTAAAATAGTATAATAGAAGCCAAGTTTTTCACAGTAAGCCTTAATCTTGTCCTTCTCCCCCGCGGGGAGAATATCGAATCATCCCTTCTTAGTGTACGTTCTGTTGACGTACTCTATTAAAACGCAATCAAAAACGCAAAAA
>NW_019386605.1:44019-48555 GCF_000671375.1 Centruroides sculpturatus | reverse complement strand
ATTCTTCGTTTTATCGAAGATTTTATCTTTTCATGTATTTTCGCCAGCTCTATTAAAATAATCGCCTTTTTTCTTTTATTCATTCCAGAAAAGGAACTGCTTGCTATTTTAATAAGAAAAGTGGCTAAAATTCCGTAAATACTCTGAAGTAGAACGTAAAATATCGGCAAACTCACGAAAGTAGTCAAAAACAAGCTACTGTAATTTTATTGGTTTATTATAGGGCCACGTGTTTCCGAGTTGCAACGTCAACAAACAATGTGTGACCACGAGAAGACGCGCGCGACTCGCGCTTGTTGCAGTTGCAGTCGCCTGCGCGGCTAGAAATCGCATAGTGTGACCAGGGCTTAACGGATCGAGATGGCTGTACCATAATTTTAAGTAAAATACGATAATTTCAAGGGGTAGATACGATAATTTTCTCCCGTAAGGTTGGCAACTATGCATGATGCCAACTTAGGGGTTTTCCCCTAAATTTAGGGGAAAATGTAAAGTCTGTCCATATTGGTTAGTGGAGTTTCAGCACGTGAGACTAAATATCCAGATGGCACAACGCGCTGATTGGTCGGCTGAATGACGTCAACCTATTGGAAATGTTGATCAATTAGCCTAAACTTTGTAAGAGTTTTGAGAGCGAGCAAATTAAGGTGTTGTTTTTTATCTGTTTTTCTCATTTAAATTTAGTTTGTTTTGATTGACCCTTATTTGAGATTTAGGCAATTACATAAGTGACATAAATCTAGATTGTTTCATCTCGAATTTAGCTATTTACGACATTTTATTTAATTATTATAAAGAAGATAAGATCAGAGTTTACCAGGGGCGTGCCGTGACATTTGATGATAGGGAAGCTGTGTTTCTATAAGAAGCCGACATCCAGGGGCAATCAGTTAATTCTTTCTTTAAATGTATTTTTAATAGATTATTTATCTGACGTACTTAATAAACAAGTTCATTATAATTACCTCTGTTATTAGATCCAATATATTCCATATGCCCTCTAAATGCCAATTCTTGCTTTGATAAAAACATATAACATCTATTTATTTAGATATAATATATCTATTACCCATAATTATCTCGTTACAATTTTCAATATTTATTTTATATTATTTACTAATGTTAAATTCTATTCCGCTTCGATTTCCAAATTGCTTCAAATACGAAAGAATCGACGATTTTTCGTGTCTTTTGCCAGCTAAATTGTCAAAGACATTCTTATTCCACACACTAATTTCACTCTGTAAATGCATTTTTATGCATTTACAGAGCCATTTTATCGTGAAAATATCGAACAAATTTTTTTATTGAAGCGTTTATATTTAACTTAGGCATTGGCCGTTCTCTTTTAATAATGTTTTCTTTTTCATTATATGATCTCGAGCCAAAACTTTTTTAAAATAAATTTTCAATATCGCAATTACATTCCGAATCGCTAGCCACGATATAAGGGCTAAAATTAAAAATAAAATTATAAAAACTTACTTGGTGAAATAAAATGTGTGGTGGATATACATACCTGGTACAAAATATTCTTCAATTGTATGAATATACTTTTAAAGAAAATTATAATTAAATATAACTTTGTAATGAAACGTACATGAAAATAACATAAAATATTCTTTACTCTTTAAATCTTAACCACTTAGTCAAATAGCTCCCTACGAGTGGAATCAGAGACGGTCCTGCTAGGTGTGCGGTGTGTACTGTACATGCACGCGGGCTGCCAAATCCCGAGGGTGCCGATACCGGTCAATGTCAAATGCCTCTTTTGTCGCATCACTAGTATATCTCAAAGGACGCGACAGGGTTGTTGTAAATTTTAAACGTTTCTCACCATAGCTGTAAAAATCTAAATATGTTAAACTTAATAGATTGTCCGTCTTTTGTTTTCTAACTAATTCGTTTTAGGACCAGGTGTTGTCCACGGAAATTTCCAAAATTTACAACTTTTCGGTCACTCTCGTCGAACTGGAAAAATTTCTGTCTTTATTACATCTAATACAGTATTTCGAAGAAATCAGTCCCCACTGTACTCGGCTAGAGATTGATTCGGTTAAGCTTTTGTTTAAGTAATATTCCGGCTCTTTCATCAGGGTTTTGTTTATGTCCCCAATTCCCTAATCGCTTAATTATTTAACTACTACTTAAGTAGAAATAAGTCGAAACCAGTTACTTTGTACTCGAATATTTGTAGTCTCGGGAAAAAGTGGAAAGACAAATTTTTATGACAAACGGATACATAAATCGTAAATTTAAGGAAAATAAATTCTAGAGCCTTTTCTGTACCTGGTGCATCTCTCTCATTCATTAAATTTAGTTGTAAATGATGCTACCAAAGTAACAGTTAATTTTTTAACATTATACAAGAATTGTACACGTTTTTTTCTACACTCCCTTAAAGATGGGATGTACGAAATCGTAATATCACTGGTTTAACATCGAAATCCGTGAGTAATATAAAATCGGAAAGCGGAATAAATCTATCAAATATTTTAATGCATTTTTTTAACTCCTGTCAACTATACAGAACTATCGTAAAAACATACCAGTAAATTCTTATCGGTTGGGTTAAGTTATAAATCTACTCATTATTCACGTAATCGAAATATCTAGTGGGCAGGCGGCTAACAGCCCAGAACCGGTCCTTGACGGAGTTGTAATCTTATATGTGTGCAGCTTTCACCCAAGGTCGTAGGCTTCCACCGGCTACACCGGGTGAGGTTGGTATTCTGTAAAGCGCATGCGCAAATCTTGCTTTTCGTAATCTGAAAATACAGGAGATTACACTCCGTCACTAATATTCTAATATACAATAGCAATTTTTTTTTGTTTTTTTCCACGTGTAGTATAGAAAATTATAATAAGATACATAATGCGGTTATAACAAAATATTGTGCGATTATTTTCATATAATTAAAATTAATATTTATTTATTTTTTAGAGAATACGAGGGAAGCGGCGCTTCCAACGCTTCTAATGACGGCACGCCACTGGAGTTTACAATAGTAAATGTAGTACTTAACCCTCAATATACTAATATTTTTAGATCTAAGTACGAGCCAGGTTTTGAAGGGCTTTAATCTCAACCATATGATTGTTTATAATGTGCTCGGGTCAATTTAATCCGTACCATACTCAGCACATTATCCGAAAAAAATAAACTACTAATATTTTGCAAAAAGAAAAAAACATTGTGTTCTTGTATTTTTATTATAGTTATAGTTTGTGGAAATTTTAGTTTCAACTTGTGAAAATATTTACAATGAAAAACTACATTTTGACCTTTGTCATGAACCACATTGGTGAAGTTAAAATCCTTGTAAGTGGTAATAAGGAACTAATAATTGTGGAAAATGGAAGAAGTGTTGAATTTCCCATCAAAAATAGACAAAGAAAATATGCCAGTAAGCGAAGAGACTGATAGAAGCCGTACCGTTAGGATGCGTACGAATTGTGCACTATCCATTATTCTGGATAACAAAAGAATGCAGTATTTTAACGAACAAGATTAGTTCATGTTGTTACAGATAACAATCTTAGACACTGAAGCCGTGAGCTGAAGAGGGATTGGAAAATTACCAATCCGAAATGCATTGTTAAATAGCCGAAATAAAGTGAACTGTTTATTAAGTCTCTATTAATTGCGGATAATTAAGAAAGACGTGATAAGTATCACTAATCTTACTTTACTTATAACTTTTTATATTATTAATTATTATCGAATGGCAAAAAGCTTAATTTTGAGGGTAGTGATAAGTTTTATAAAAAAAAAAAAATTGTAAAAGTTACGGAATATTTTTTCCTTTTTTGTTGAGTTTAAGAGGTCTCAAAACGTGGAAATTTGCAAAAGACTTTGAGGGTCAAGTTTGACACGATTCCAACACTTTCCCTTGTTATGTATATGTTACCGGCCAAACCCGATTTTAGGCCAAACTAGTTTGTCCTACGCGTGTCAGGATAAACTAGTTTAGCCTAGGACAATCTAGTTTGGCCTAAATACTTTAGGCTAAACTAGTTTGTCCTAGGCCGAACTGATTTATTCGTTGCAAGTGATAAAATAAACACTTAACGCGTGGATTCCCCTCTCGCGCCCCTTTCTATCGAGCTTTCGTTGTCTACGCTGCATTTTTACAAAATGGCTACTTTATCTGGGTCGTTGGTAACTAGTAATGTAAAATTAATCATATATTTCTGTCCGATATAATGATATATATCATAAAAACAGCACATCTCTGAACCTTAAAAGTACAATTCCAGAAGATTTTAATGCAAACACAAACGTTTTCGATCTACACAGGAGATTTTCCTCAGGTTACAGCGTTCTCAAATGGAATGCGGTAATGAAACATTCTTAAGATTATTTGAAAAACGTATAAACGAGAATTTAAAAAAAAATTTAAATATGAACTATGTGATATATGCTGCTAATAGCTGATAATCGAGAAATTTTATAGAAGGGGAACAATTATTGCCTGCGGGACACGTCATTATGTGGTATCGAAACAAATGAGCGAGATCGTTCTATACATATTT
>NW_019386605.1:39358-43616 GCF_000671375.1 Centruroides sculpturatus | reverse complement strand
TGCAGGCCGTCCGCCATATTTCTTTTTCTCTCTTTCGGCTACGCTACGCACGACGAGTGGATGTTCTGTACCGAAGCATACTTGTAACTGATCGAGCTTTTACTCAATAAGTGTAAAACAAAATTTTGTACATGATTGTAAATAAACTTTCATGGTGAGATATAAAGCTTCGGTTATTTTGTATAATCAACGAACACTCAAGTTAAGTGGTGCATCAACCACCACAGCCTGTATTCTTTTTTACTCGTCAGATTAGGAATAATGTTGCGCGGGCCGGATAGAACATTTCAGGGGGCCGCATCTGGCCCGCGGGCCGTAGTTTGCCCATCACTGGTTTATACAGATCATAGGAAACTTCCAAACATTTCATTGATTAACAGAATAGCTGCATCGTACATGTCTTTGAATAAATCATTGGCTTAAATTCTATTCTCTTAAGAGTGAGCAGCATGAAAATTCTTATTCTAAATAACATTTGCACAAATTTGCAACACATAATAATACTTTCTTTCTGAATACAATCAACAATTCATTGGCAATGACAATCTGTTATGCAAAGAATGCATATAAATTCAATCTTCTCTGATAGTTGAGCACATGAATTATTCCATCACATGATATGACGAATTCAAAAACAGTCATATACTAGTTTAACAAAAGATCTTTTGTGAGTTTTTCAGAACTCAAATTTGGGTTTTTAAAGTTCACGAAAATCATAATAATGGTATAAATTAAATTATAATGTAACATATTCAAAAATGAAGTTTTAATTTAGGATTGTAACATAAAATGCTATCTTGTGATAGAAAAATTCACAACTCAAAATGAGAAAACCTTGGGTATTGCAAGAGAAATCATTAAATTCTTTTTTTTTTGTTTTTTTACTAAATAATAATACAGTGGATAGGAATTTGATAATTTATACTATATAAAACACTATCCGGAACCTGTAACCGGTGCACGATGTGTATATACTGTATATTGCAGAAAGGACCCACTCCGTCAGAATTGACACCCGATCCCAACAAATAGAATATACTCCGTCCAGGGAATTCCAGTCAACCTGAAGAAGAGCAAAGAGATTGCTCGAAAATGTTTGTCAACAGCGATATACAGTATATACGCGTCGCGCACCGGTTACAGGTTCCGGATAGTGTAGTGTAGATTTCATCCCGGTGCTGAGAGTAGAATGGTTTCTGTATATACTATATAAATTTATACAATTGATTTGTTGATCATGTAATCAAACTAGCATACTTCTGAAGAAATACATTTTAGCTTCTTCCAAATCCCCTATGTAGAAATTAGGGAAAAATATGAAATGTGGAATGCAATACAGACAAAGTGGACTATACTTAAGTACAACATGGATACAAACTAACTTCTACAACATTTACATTTGAAATAAGTCAAAATAATCCTGGGCTTTTATGTACAATTATGCAAATAATTCTAAGCCGCCCGAAAATCCCCCAGAGGACTCTTGGCTTAAATGCGATTACATAACATGAATGCTGTCGGAAAAAATTTTACCGATTTTTAATGTTTGTAGACGTCGTAGCCCACAAGAAAAGGTTGACGTCTAGATCATTTTTAATTGTGTTTGAGGTTTTTTCAATTGTATTTGTCTTATTTTTAGAAGGTTTTTTCTTAAAGTCGCCGACTGTTTTGTAGTTACTCGACTGGAATGAAAAGGATATAAATAGACAGAAGGACTGAAACTTAGTTTGTATAGTCATATTTTTCACTGAATTACAGTACTTTAATTATTTACAATTAACAAAATTCTTCGAACAGAGCTAAAACATTTACACAAATCATTAAAAAAAAACAAATTAGTAAAAACATTTAAATTAAAAATATAAAATAATCATTTAATCAAATATACATAAAAAGTATTTTAAAAATAACTTTATATTTTTTAATTAAATGATTTAAAAAAAAATATTTCTAATTTTATTTAATAACTGATTTAAAATAATCAGGAATTACCTTTTAGACGTAAGTTACATTCAGATATATTTAATATTTCACTTATTTAATTAAACCTACGTACGTAAATATACAAAGAGTGAAATCAATATATTTCCTCTGTGACAAAGTTTGCCAAGAGAGAAAATTTCACTCTAAAAGAAATAAATTCAATAACTAAATATAATATTGTATTTAGTTTTATCCATAGGTTACATTTACATTTATTAGAAATACTTTTGTATAATACACATATGTCAATATAAAATTTAACATTAAATGATTTCTTTCACACACAGGCATCTGCTGGACGGCAAACAGGTCATTTGCCCCACTAGATCAAAACCAATGCCGCACTAGTATATGATTTATATAACTACAAAGGTTATCTTACATAAGTGTTTATCACACCAAGTGACCAATGTAACGCATTTTAAAAATTCTTTAAATTGTGTACAGTAGTGGAAGAAAATTTATAAAATGTGTTAGAATGGTCACTCAGCGTGATAAACATTTACGTAAGATAACTTTTGTAGTTATATAAATCAAATACTATGATATAACAAATATTAAAACAAAAAAACATATAAAGAGTTTAGTTATTTCAGCCTACTATTGTCATATTTATAGCAATACTCAAATGGTATGAAATGGCACAGTTTATTAGTCAACCAGACAGTAATTAAAAATATGATAAATTAAATTTTTTAAGGTATCATATTGTTCTCTAATATTAGCTCTAACAAACTGTTCCATTCACAGACGAATATCATGTGGTAATCTGCTAACGAATCTAATTTCGTAAAAAATGGACCAAATATTTAAACTCGGCACCCTGAAAAAACCACTTATAACATATTTTGTGCTNAAAAAGAGGCTTAGTTTCTAAGCCAATTTTACATTCTGAAATGAACAGTAGGTGCCAAGTGGATCTCATTGATTTTCAGACTCAACCTGATGGAAAGTTTAAATTTATCATGGTCTACCAAGACCACTTGGCCAAGTTTATTTTGCTTCGTGCTTTGGAATCTAAACGAGCTGAAGAAGTAGCCTACCATTTGAATGATATATTTTTGACAATAGGTGCCCCGTGTATTTTGCAGTCAGACAATGAAAGAGAATTCGTCAATCGTATTATATGTGAAATGACGAGTCTTTGGCCAGAACTTAAGCTAGTGCATGGAAAACCACGGCACAGCCAAAGTCAGGGCTCTGTCGAGAGAGCCAACCAAGACGTCGAGAACATGATCAGTTGTTGGCTAAAAGATAATCACTCGACTAAATGGTCAGAAGGATTGAGATATGTACAATTTGTGAAAAATAGGGCCTATCATTCGGGCATAAAACAATTGCCTTACAAAGCTATGTTTGGAGTTAAACCCAGAGTTGGTCTTTCAACGACATCACTACCACCAGAAATAATAAAGGATATTCAAGATGAAGATGACGTTCAAAAACTTATTGAAACTGATTTAAACCATAGACATACAAATGATCACAATAATTCAGGAGATGATAGTGATTGTAATGATATCGAAACTTCTAAAATTGGTGATGATATCCAAAAGGCAAGACAAACAGCCGCTGAAAACCTTCAGAAACAAGCAAAAAAAATGAAATCTGCTTCTGACAAATCGCATCCACCAGCTAAAGTGGGAGATAATGTGACTGTGCCGATTCCTGATGTAGACAGAGGAAGGGGCGACCTAAGAAATGTTATTGGCGTTGTTCTTGAAATAAACAATGATGGCCTGTACAAAATTGGAACTAAGCATGGAATATTGCAGACACTCTATTGCAGGTTAGTTACGCATTTTATTTATTTTTTTCTCAAATTACTTCAGAAAAGAAATTATTTTTTAATGATCATGTTACTCTATTTCACTGTCAAATCTGAACTGATTTCGATGATTATTGTTTTTAAATTTGGAAAAGGTTTTCAAGTTTTATGAATTTTTTCAGATAGGGTTTTAGTATAATATTTACTTATAATGAAGGCCTGATAAAGATCTTCGAAGAAAAAAAGCGCAATGTTAAACGCTGTTTTGTTTGGTCTAAAAAGCATGAGTATGTTATGTAATTTGGTCAAAATAAAATATTTGTTTATTACAGAACTGAATTCGACATTTGTACTCAAAAATTTCTACAAGAAAGTGATGTTAATCAAGATGTTCAAATCTCACTAAGGACTGCAGCTACCAAACATTCAGTTGGGACAGGACAAGGTTTTATACGGTGCACCTGTACCAAAAATTGTGCTACAAATAGGTGCCAGTGTAAAAAAAAA
>NW_019386605.1:6865-38579 GCF_000671375.1 Centruroides sculpturatus | reverse complement strand
GGTACCGTAAGTCTAATACAGTACTGTAATTTTATACATTTCTTGTGAAAGAAACATTTCTTATTCAACGGCGATTAAAATTATTTATATTAATGATGTCTCCAAAGTTGAACGAAGTTTTCGCAGAAAAATAACATCAGAAATCGTGGCCGCGGTTTGCTGCGCTGTTCCGCGACGAAAACAAGCTTGAGCAACGGCGATGTCGAATGGTGCACACTCGGTAAGTAATTCTACAATTTTTTGTTTATAGCGTAGTTTATACGGATTATTTCCAAAAAATATATACGTATTTTAGAAATGTTGAGTCGGATTAGTCTAGAATCGATTAATTTTATGGAAGAAAACCTTTCAAACAGTCGTATTCCGTAAACTTCACACTTGTCGGGCTGCGATTCCTACAAAATTGATTCATAAAGAACGTATCTACCGTCTTATAGGGGGATCGACTGTATTCTAACTCGTTGCCTTTACAGAACACAAATGACACACCCCTTGATTAAAAGGAAAATGGCGGACGTGTATTGAATTTTCTTTAAACATGGCGTTGCTTCAGCCACTCTATGGGCGCGTTTGGAAATTTTAACCAGTGTTACCGGTAACTGCTGATACGTAATTACCGAAGCGTTTATAAAATTAACCTGAGCCGCGTTTAAAAATCACAGTTATGACATCACCAGTTGTCCTGAGGTACGTACTTACCGAAGTAATCACGGTGACAAAGCGGTTATAGCGGTTCTATTAAATTATAAGATGGCGGACACATTGTATCGTTGTGACGAATTGTCCAAGAATTTTCTCAGCAAAATTAGGTGTTAAATAAAACTGATGTTATCACTTCAGTTTCACCCTTTTTTTGCAGTAATTTATCTTTTGGGAATGTGTGCATATGTACTGAATTTGGTGAACCTTTAGACTTAAATCCAAATATACAGGAATACTTATTATTTACCATTGTAGGTTGAATTTCTAATTCTAACAGACCACAGAGTTTATAACCATAGCAGCCGCCATCATGTAGTTCTCGCTAATACCGCTAGGTGTCAAATTATCGTTGGCACAAGCGAATTGTAAAGTGTTCCTTTTAATTTTAAGTGAAGGAGATGATGAAAAATTTATGCTTTTTTTTTTTTTTGAAAGGTTAATATCATCATCTGATAGGGTGATTTTTTGCTATCCAAGTAAAGATGTCATCTATTGCATTGCCCATGTGTATATCATCATACACAAACTTCCGAATAAAAATCTAGAGCATGTTTTTTTCTACAGCCAAATCAGAGAAATATAGTCATTGACCTTGCTGGGAAAAAACCTTATAAAATTTTTGTCGGACACTACTGTCATTCACATGTAGCTGCTGACCTCTAAAAACATATTGTACACATTGCTGCAAATATCTTGTTAAATAATTATAGTAAGAAAAAGAATGATTTTACAGCCAAAAGCAATATGCCACAATTTAAGATATGAGATTACTTAATAGTTTAAGTATCCTTTGGTCTCTAAACAGTAAAAAATATTTTTTCTAAAATCTGTTTATTTTGAAGATACACTAAAGTTATAATATGAATTGTATATATTGTAAATATAATTGTAAAATACTTTATTTTAAAACTACGATTCTTTCAATTGAGGAACAAAGCATTTTTGTTTATTCTGAATTAAAAGTTTTTTTTTCTTTCACAAATAAGAGATTTTTTTAATGACAAATTTCATAAAAAACAGATACTTTGTTTTAGTTGTGTTAATTTACTTTTACATAGCAGCTGTTAAAAGTTACAATTTATTACCTGCAATTACAGTTGTATAATAAAGGTTAAGAATCTATGTTGGATTATTTCCACAGACTGATATTTGAAAGACACCTATCAGTCCTTATTTTAAAATAACTGATCATTCTGACATCAATGCTTTTTAGTTTGAAAGAAAATTTGCAAATTATATGTAAAAACATTTTAAAAATCATTTTTGCATATATCATTTACTTTTCTAGACACGATTCATCAGTATGGATGGCAATGATCTATGCTTGACGTTGTCATGAAGCCTTGTTTTCTAGGTGGTATTGGTTGAACACCGCAAAATAACCAGTGTTTAAAAATGCCCTAATCACCCGGAATAACCGATTACATGTTACCAGTTAGAATTTCCAAACGTGTCCCTATTAATATATGTAAGTATTGATAATAGTATAGCACTGGTCATCATTCCTTCTCACCATCCAGCCACTCCATTGTCGGCCTGACCGAACCCATAATGGGCTCGCTACAAGGCCCTTAGTGCCCACAGGGATGGAGTTAAAAAAGAACTTCCTTGCAATCCATTCCTCATCACCCAACTGTCAACATTGTAGCCTGGCCAAACCAACACTGGGTGATAAAAATAAAATTTTTTTAGTGCCCACAGGATGGAAATAATCAAAATAAAAAAGCAACTTATTGACTCAAGGCACTGTTCAAAGATTCTCCCGTCAAACTTAGGAAAAATTGGAGGTTCGAAATTAACATATTTTAACATACTCTGATGTTAACAAATACTCAAAGACTGAAGTATTTGTTCAATCTGGTACAGTCGACCCCCGTATAAGATCATTGATTATTCCGTTTTATATGAATTCCATGTTGTACAAGTCACTTAAATTTTACAAATACGTGAGCCGTTCACAGCCCGGTACACGTATTTGTAAAATCTAAGTGACTCGTACAACATGGAATTCATATAAAACGGAATAATCAATGATCTTATACGGGGGTCGACTGTATTTTAACATTAATCGTTATTTTTATTCAGATTTAATTGGTCTATTTATGATCTCGATAAATTTAGCCTCAGATTTAAATCCATGAACAAGATGTACTAATCCATAAAATTTATATTTGAAGACTAAATTGAGCTATCAATCTTTCTAGTAGTTTTTATTTTTCAACTTCATCAATTAAATAATTATCCCAATATACATTACTTACAAGTTAGATTAAAATCTCTGCAGATTAGTTTTTCACAGTACTTATAAAGATGAATCTCCTCTAAATAAAAACAATACTGTATCTCTGGATGATGCAAATATATGATAATGGTTAAGAATATTACAATATGGATTATTAAAAATTAATATTACTGAAATTTATAATCATTCTTGTTAATTTTTGGTTTCAACTTTGATTTGTAATTTTGTAAATTAACTGTATTTTTTAACTATATTCAAATTTAGTAATATCAGATATAATTAATTGTTTGATTGAAATGTAAAAATTTTATATTTTTAATTACTATTAAATTGACAATATTTAAATCCATTTAAGACAGTAAATAATTAAAACCAAACAATATTTTCCATGTACACCTTTTTTTTATTAAATCACTTAAATCATTTTCTTCAGAAGAACATTCAAATTCTCCTCACGATTTCCAAAATCTCCTCCTTCAACATAATGAACGGTTTTCTTTCTCCAGCCACCTTTAGGATTATTTAATTTAAAGTGCCATAAAAAGTTTGAGGCCTTCTTAAAATGAGGTCCAACTGTATAAATCTCATGAATCAAATCTTCCATACAGATGATTCCATACTTTCCTGAAAATTAATTTTCCATTATAAAAAAAAACCATTGACTACTGAAGTTAATTCATTTCATTAAAATTTTTATATTAATATATAAAACGACAATTTAAACACTTCACAAATAGATTTTTTTTAAACATTTTAGATTAAATCTGAAAATACTTTATTTATTAACATATGTTAAAATTCTGATCATTTATATACAAAGAAAATCTCACCTAGTCTTTGTTCAATTATAGAGTTATCGGTGAGAGGTACTCTTCTATGACTTACTCTTCCAAATCCTCGCTTATATATAAGTTCACGAACAACCTTCAGATTTGGATAACTATAAACAAAATACTTAAAATCAATAAAAGATCTTTAAAACATGACACTTTCATTAATCAAATATTAAATGGTAAATAAGATTTATTCTGCACATAATTTTGCAAAATTTATTTGAAATTTACATTAAAGTAAATTTTTTGCATTTAGTTATCTCAGATAGGTTCTATCTGCACTGACTGCAAAGGAAGATCAAATGACATCAGGCAAATGTCACTTCCAAGCACTGAGACGCAAATTACATCATCACAGACAACTAAAGTGAAATATAACAAGTCATATAAAATGCAGAATTAAAAAAAATTTAAATATTGATAGTTATAATTGATGTATTATAACATTAAATTTTCACATTATATACAAAAATAGTTACTCTCATATTTTTAAATTATGAGAAAATAAAAACATTACTGCTAATTCGAAGTGTAACATCCTAGCCTTATAGAAAACAAAATCCATAAATATCAATATTTTCAATTTCCAAAAGTTTTGGAAAACATAGGCAACCATAAACATTAAATAATTACTTAATATTTACTGTTTATATTAGTATACTCTTTATATAATTACAATACAATAATCCTATTTATTTAATAGTCTGTCTTTGATCAATTCCTTCCTATAATTGTGCAGTTGTGACAATCTATGAACATACTTTGTGAATCAGCTCTGTCCAGAGTGAAATCTTTTAAAAATATTAGAATACAGAGTACTTACAAAAATGAATGTAAATAAGCTTTCTATTAAGGCTATTCACATGAGAGATTTAAAAAATAATATGTAAAAATTATAAACTGATTTAAAATAAAATAAATACATTTATTTATCAAATTTGAAAATAATTCCAAATCTTTATTCCTTCCATAAGTGAGTGTTGTAAAGTGAAGAACAACATTTATGGAAATATTTAGAGATTTTATTTGGTATGAATGTGATTCACAAACTATCAAACTGTTAACAGGTTGTGGCAAATATTCATATAAAAATAATACTGTTATAAATATATTTATACAGAAATCACCACTATCTTAGTCAGATTTGTTTTGTTGATCACAACAAACAATTTTGTATATTTTATTTATCTGATAGAGATATATATATATATGAGATAAATAAAATATACAAAATTGTTTATATATATAAAACTGGAGTTAATCAGAAAAGGTTCTTCAACTATCACCATTTAACTATACTTCAGATGTTTATCAACATTTTAAGTAAAGCTACTTACTGATACCAATTCAATAAATTGGCATATCGGAATCATTCTGTACACCTATTGTATATATTGATATGGTTATATCTATACTATTAAAAATGAACAGTTTATAAAACAAGCAGATTTCAATATACTAATACTCAGTATCAGTTAAATCTCTTAATTTTACAAGAAACAACAATTAAGTGTCAACAGTCTTCAGTTAAACATAAAATAACAGCTTATCTCACCACATATATAACTTTTACATAACAATTCATAAATACAGTAGAGCATCGATTATCCAAATGTCGATCAACCGAAAGCTTTCCAGTTGGCAAACTTAAATTTCTGCTAGTGCTGTGGCATGGCAATCTTTGGCTATATCTTGGGCTACTTCAATATTATTATTGTTGGTGTGCAGCACTGGTGCAACCATGAGCGGGTACTTAAGGATGTGCCAGGATTTGAACAAATTACAACATGGGATAGGTTAATATATTTTTACACACATAATCGGTTATCCGAAAAATCGATTTTCCAAACCCCAATCCTCAATTGATTCGGATAATTGATGCTCTACTGTATTTGCAAACCAATAATAAATTCAAATTTTATTTGAATATACTTATAGTATAAAACAACATTTTAATAAAGAAAACCAATTTGTTTTATATATAACATTTTTGCACCAATCAATAATATATTGAGAAGTCAGAGCTAAATTCATATCAAGATTTAAGGAATTTCTTTTAAAACTTAAATATAAGCATATTATAATTTAAACTACCTACTTAAACAGGCATACCACAAAGACTAATATACAGACAGTAAAATCAAGCTAATAGCATCTACAATTAGCCCAAATAATTGATTTTGACAACCAACAAAAAAATTGGCTCAAAAAAATTACTGATATTTAGTACTCTCAATTTTGCATCAATCAGCATTAGCATCATCATCACTGGCAGTTACTATTATTTATCTTTCATAATTTTTTATTAATATACTCAAATTAACTTCAAACAGAGAAAACTTTATAAACTCTCACTCTGGGTATCAAAATTTTATAATTTTTGTTAAATATCATCAGATTAGCGTTAGACTGATGAAGCCACCTAAATTTAAAATTCAAGAATTCAGTGCTACAAATACAGCAGAGCGTCGTTTATTCGAATCAATTGGGGACTGGGGTTGTTCGGATAACCGATTATGCACGAAAAAATATATTAACCTATCCCATCCTGAAATTTTTCTCTGTTCCGTGTCGCTTTGCGTTGAATTTTCGTCGATGTTAAGTCTAACGTAAACTTTTTAAAATAATAATTGTGACTATTGTATCGTTAAAAATTATTTCTTTATTTTGTACAAACAAAATAAATATATTGAAAAATAAAATTTTCGCTAGCGCCACAGCACTAGTGAATATTAAAATTTGCTAACTGGAATTCTTTCGGATAACCCACGCTCTACTGTAGATATATCATATATTGATAACATTAAAACTAGTTAATTTGGAATAAATAAATTTAACTTAGAAGAACCTAGATAATTATTTTACTAAACTTCCTGACATTAATTATTATTCATGTTATCAGTTGATAATATGAATAATAAAGTTAGGAAAATTTATTAAGTCCAAATTCTTCTATCATTAATTCTCAAATCATTAAATAATTTGCTGAGTACAATTCTATATTTTTTAGTAAAATTAATATTTAGTATTAATTTTCAATTATCAATGTGCACAAAATACAGTAATACCTCGACTTACACGAACCCGGAGTTACGCGATTTTCAAATCTCGTCAATTCGTCTTTTGTTTGAGCACCAAGCAACTCTTGATTACTCAATCCCTCCACACTATTGTTCGGCTTACATGTTCAGACGTGTCGTGTGGAATCGACACATAGCCACAATTTATTTTGTGTTATTTATTTCTGTGTTTGTTGTATCTACGGAGACTTGAGAAACTCTATGTGGTGATTTCTTCTAACTGTGAACGAATCAAAAGACGAGATAAGATTAACGAGAACATTTATCAGCTTACATACATCCAACTTGGGTTTTACACAAATTGCGAAATTATACCCCGACTTACACGGTTATCGCTCGGTCCCACCTATCGCATAAGTTTGGGGTATCACTGTATAAAAATAGAAAGGACATAAGCTGTTTTTCTCTCTGATCCTTCATTTTTACTCAAAATAAATTCTTGATTAAACTGAACTAATTAATTCTGACCAGTCAAAAATTATAAAAATACAAAAATTTCATATCAATAATTTATAACATATGTATTGTAAATGAAAACAAAATTGAATTATACATACCCCCAAGTAATGTAAGGTTCTGCAATACGAAGCATATTAATAGTAGCCTTGTTTAATTTAATAAACACTCCATTGTTGATCTGGCGTAAACGAAATAACTGCAATACCTTACGTGGTTTTGGACTCACACCATTTATACTGAAAATAATACACAATTTGACTTTAACAACATATAAATAAAAATTTTTAAATTTTTTGAATTAATTGAATATAAGTTAATATTTTAAGAATAAATGAATGGAAGAGACAGATTAAATATCATATAAATAAAAATTATATTGCATTTTAAATAAAACATATTATTAATGAAAAAAACTACAAAAAAATTATTATTTAATGTTACTGAAGGAAAACAAAGTACATTATAAAGGAGAACAATAGTATAGCTAAATGATTCAGCAATAAAAAATAACCAACACACAAGCCTTATACAACATACAAAATATGCATGTATAGGCTTTCCCTAATGACACTGCAAATGTTAGGCTTTTGGTTTAATATACTGAAATATAATAAACCAAAAATAAAGGGTTGATCAAAATATAAAGCACTAGCCATGCCCACAGTTTCGCCCGTATGGAATTCAATTTGTGACTATAACAGTATCAGTTAGATGATATCTTTTAATTTATATGAATATTTTAGGAACGCATATGGGACAAAAGATATTCATTATTTTAAGCAACAACAAATAGGCAAATGTTCAGCACAAGTTCAAACATGTACACTGCATATCTCACTGACCACGTGACTGTACCGCGCAGTCACCTACCTCGTATACATATGCGTCTTGCCCCTCTCCACCCGCTGACACCAAAAATATAACGCTTACCTAGATGATGTCTTTTAATTTATATGAATGTTTAACAGAATAATAGACATTTATATAATAATAGAACTTTAGAATGACAGCCTATGTCCACCCCGAAGGTGGACATAGGCTGCCATTCTAAATATTAGTGAAAGAATTTTTGAAATTGGATGAGTAGTTTCGAAGATTACCTCCTACATCCAAACTTACAAACTTTACCTCTTTATAATATTAGCACAGATACAGATTTAAACATCTGTATCTGTGCTAACATCTTTCCAAACCCGATTCCTTAGTATAAAACCACACCAACTGTCATATATGATCAGGCTATTTTTCGGCAATTATAATTTTATTTACTAATTAATTTGACCTAGAGGGAGCCGTTAGGTGCCATCTTGTATTAAATTTAATAATTATAATTTAATTAAATAACAGGGCTTAAAACAGTCATAGCAGTGAAAAAAAAGAGTTTACACTGAAAAAAGCTAATAGTGTTAAAGTAAACTAAAAGACTATTAAAAAATCATACAAACACACACACATTTTGTATCAATAACATTGCATATGATATTAGATTGATTTTTAACTAGACTGAATAAATTAAATATGAAAATAGTTAGGCTGAGTTTATACTTCAGAAAAGTGATCAGTAAGACTGCATTAAGTTTTCATGTGCCCCGTACGAAGTTCCTACCGTTATATAGCAAAGGAAATTGAAGAGAAACATAACTACCAGAATGTGTCTCCATATAACATGTCAAATTTCAAATGCCATTTATTTCAAGGTACATTTTTTGATTTCTTGTTAAAAAAATTTGTAATTAAAAGATGATTTTCTTTTGTTTAAGTCGTGCTGCAGTTTCTGCACTTCTCATTTTCTCCTCTTCATCATGCTGAATTTTCTTTAGACCAGAGTAAGCAATTCACTATAAAGTTTATGTATTAAAGGATCGTTGCACTGAAAATGCCCAGTAAACTTTGTGACTAGTTCAGCACTAGATATTCCCAAATAGAGTTCAGCATTGATGGTAGAACACTTCAATGACTTTGAGATCATTTATATGAAACACTATTCAAACCCGTTGAATGTTGTTCCCGAAAATATTCGTGTTGACCTCATTGACCTGCGTGGGCAATCCCGAATATTTTTGTGTTTGCATCAGAACGTTTTTTAAACATCAGATGTCGCTACTTGTATGTTGTTTTGAAATAAGTAACGCATATCAGAAGAACCGTTATGTTAACTAGTTTCTGCTCAGCAGGTTATCGAAATTCTAAAAATAGTTCTTTGTTAGAAATCACAAAGAAAATCAGACCACTTCGTCTCTGTCTTTCGACATGGCAGCAAGTAGTAGACACAGCACTCTAAATAAGTCAGAAGTTATCAAATATTTATTCAATTTATGTTCTGATGAATCTGAATTTCCAGATAGCAACGATGATTACATACCAGATCAAAATGTAAGTAATGACAGTGGTGATTTTGATCCTGATTTACCATCTACTCGTAGATGGTAAATCACACGGCAATACTCAAAGTAATACTGCTAAACGTCCACGATTGGGGATGGACAATGAATGGATTCGTACAAATTTCAGACGTCCTCAAGTGAACAGTTTTACGGGACCATCAGGAATACTATGTAATCTACAGAGTGATGCTATACTGTTCGACTGTTTCAGTATATTCTTCGATGACGAACTTGCCGACAAGATTGTTTCAGAAACAAACAGGTATGGTGATAGTTTGCTAAACTGTGACAATTTACGAGAGAATAGTCGGATAAAAAACTGGAAACCAACGACAAATCCAGAAATTAGAGAATTTCTAGGACTTATAATGGTCATAAGCATAATTAGAAAACCACACCTAAGCCTGTATTTTACGATCAAAGATCTTTTTTTGACACTCTTTTTTCAAGTGCGATGTCGAGCAACCACTTTCAACTTTTATTGTCCTGTCTGCATTTTATGGACAATAATCAAACCTCAGGTGGTGATGATCGACTGCATAAATTATGCAGTATTATCGATCATTTATGCCACAAGTTCAAAAATGCATATCTCCCAGAGGAAAATATCTTTGTAGACGAAAGTCTTATGCTATGGAAAGGGAGACTGGGATTTAGGCAATACATACCGAATAAGCATGCTCGTTTTGGAATGAAAAGCTTCGAAATTTGTGAGTCACAAACAGGATATGTTTGGGACTTTATAGTTTATACCGGAGCTACTACTGAATATGGAAATTTTGAAGGTTGGCAAGGAGAGAAGGTTGTGCTGACCTTATTAGAACTGTTGTTCGGTAAATATCACAAGGTGTTTTTGATAGGATTTTTACCTCACCGACCTTAGCGAAAACACTTCCAGACAAAAAAACTTATATACGTGGAACTGTACGCGGATAGGCATGTCACGTAATTTTCCTGATCATAAATTGAAAGAAGGGGAATTTATCACCTGTCAGAAAGATGAATTGTCTGTGTTCTGCTGAAAAGACAAAGGGGATGTGGCAATTCTAAGTATGATGAGTAACAACAAATTCTCTGATTCGGGTAAATGTGACAGATCTGGGGAAATAATAAGGAAACCAAATTGTATTTTGGATTATAATCACAACATGGGTGGTATTGATCTCTGTGACAGAGTAATACACAATTATCTGTGCATGAGAAAAACAGTAAAATGGTACAAAAGTTTTTTTTTTCATATGATGGATATTACATTATATAATGCTTGTATTTTATATCAAAAACATACGAAAAAACAAATATCATTTCTAGATTTTTGTACGTCTGTAATCAGAGAAGCTAAGTAAATGTCTGCTTGTGTGATACTTCTCTATCACACAAGCAGACACCTACCCCGCTGCTGTTGACCATCACATGAAAATCTGTTATGTTTATCCGAATGGCATTTTCCTAGTCTCATACCACCTACAGAGAAAAAAAAGCATCCATCCAGAGTATGTAAAGTATGTTCGGCTAACAAAAAACGTGCAGAATCACATTATCAATGTGTACTGTACAGTGTAATGTTCTACTGTGTGTTGTACCTTGTTTTCAGATATATCACCCTAAAATTAACTTTTAAAATAAATATTTTACATTCCCTAATATGCCTATTTTGTGTGTAAGAAATATAAAGTAATTCGGAATAATATGATAGCCACAATTATTATTTTTCTAAAACGTATGATCGTGTTAGGCTTAACATCGAAAAATATTCAACGTGGAGCGACATGCGACAAAGAAAATATTCAACATCAAATAGGTTAAGCTGGAATTCTTGAGGAATGTGCTTTAGAAAGTATGAGTCTTTCCCACTGTTCGATCAGTCATTTGCTGCAGGACCAAATGTCAGCCTGTAAGGAACCGAGTCCGAACGTTATTTTTATTTACTTTTATTTTGCTTATTATTCTATTTTTTGTTTGGGGCTTATGTTTTGTTAGGACGAAGGTTTCCTCACCATTCACCTTAGTAACTTAAAAAAAATAGAAGAAAAACCAACTCACCGACAAAAGAAAAGCGCTGTAGAAAAACTCGCGCACACTTGCGCTTCCCGAGCAGAAAAAAGTAAGTCCGCACCGACGAAAAGGGGGGGGGACCCACAAGCACGAATTAGGGACTCGCTAAACCTTAAAGAATAAAAAAACGTCCCGAAAATTGTGANTAAGTGACTTGTACAACATGGAATTCATATAAAACGGAATAATCAATGATCTTATACGGGGGTCGACTGTATTTTAACATTAATCGTTATTTTTATTCAGATTTAATTGGTCTATTTATGATCTCGATAAATTTAGCCTCAGATTTAAATCCATGAACAAGATGTACTAATCCATAAAATTTATATTTGAAGACTAAATTGAGCTATCAATCTTTCTAGTAGTTTTTATTTTTCAACTTCATCAATTAAATAATTATCCCAATATACATTACTTACAAGTTAGATTAAAATCTCTGCAGATTAGTTTTTCACAGTACTTATAAAGATGAATCTCCTCTAAATAAAAACAATACTGTATCTCTGGATGATGCAAATATATGATAATGGTTAAGAATATTACAATATGGATTATTAAAAATTAATATTACTGAAATTTATAATCATTCTTGTTAATTTTTGGTTTCAACTTTGATTTGTAATTTTGTAAATTAACTGTATTTTTTAACTATATTCAAATTTAGTAATATCAGATATAATTAATTGTTTGATTGAAATGTAAAAATTTTATATTTTTAATTACTATTAAATTGACAATATTTAAATCCATTTAAGACAGTAAATAATTAAAACCAAACAATATTTTCCATGTACACCTTTTTTTTATTAAATCACTTAAATCATTTTCTTCAGAAGAACATTCAAATTCTCCTCACGATTTCCAAAATCTCCTCCTTCAACATAATGAACGGTTTTCTTTCTCCAGCCACCTTTAGGATTATTTAATTTAAAGTGCCATAAAAAGTTTGAGGCCTTCTTAAAATGAGGTCCAACTGTATAAATCTCATGAATCAAATCTTCCATACAGATGATTCCATACTTTCCTGAAAATTAATTTTCCATTATGAAAAAAAACCATTGACTACTGAAGTTAATTCATTTCATTAAAATTTTTATATTAATATATAAAACGACAATTTAAACACTTCACAAATAGATTTTTTTTAAACATTTTAGATTAAATCTGAAAATACTTTATTTATTAACATATGTTAAAATTCTGATCATTTATATACAAAGAAAATCTCACCTAGTCTTTGTTCAATTATAGAGTTATCGGTGAGAGGTACTCTTCTATGACTTACTCTTCCAAATCCTCGCTTATATATAAGTTCACGAACAACCTTCAGATTTGGATAACTATAAACAAAATACTTAAAATCAATAAAAGATCTTTAAAACATGACACTTTCATTAATCAAATATTAAATGGTAAATAAGATTTATTCTGCACATAATTTTGCAAAATTTATTTGAAATTTACATTAAAGTAAATTTTTTGCATTTAGTTATCTCAGATAGGTTCTATCTGCACTGACTGCAAAGGAAGATCAAATGACATCAGGCAAATGTCACTTCCAAGCACTGAGACGCAAATTACATCATCACAGACAACTAAAGTGAAATATAACAAGTCATATAAAATGCAGAATTAAAAAAAATTTAAATATTGATAGTTATAATTGATGTATTATAACATTAAATTTTCACATTATATACAAAAATAGTTACTCTCATATTTTTAAATTATGAGAAAATAAAAACATTACTGCTAATTCGAAGTGTAACATCCTAGCCTTATAGAAAACAAAATCCATAAATATCAATATTTTCAATTTCCAAAAGTTTTGGAAAATATAGGCAACCATAAACATTAAATAATTACTTAATATTTACTGTTTATATTAGTATACTCTTTATATAATTACAATACAATAATCCTATTTATTTAATAGTCTGTCTTTGATCAATTCCTTCCTATAATTGTGCAGTTGTGACAATCTATGAACATACTTTGTGAATCAGCTCTGTCCAGAGTGAAATCTTTTAAAAATATTAGAATACAGAGTACTTACAAAAATGAATGTAAATAAGCTTTCTATTAAGGCTATTCACATGAGAGATTTAAAAAATAATATGTAAAAATTATAAACTGATTTAAAATAAAATAAATACATTTATTTATCAAATTTGAAAATAATTCCAAATCTTTATTCCTTCCATAAGTGAGTGTTGTAAAGTGAAGAACAACATTTATGGAAATATTTAGAGATTTTATTTGGTATGAATGTGATTCACAAACTATCAAACTGTTAACAGGTTGTGGCAAATATTCATATAAAAATAATACTGTTATAAATATATTTATACAGAAATCACCACTATCTTAGTCAGATTTGTTTTGTTGATCACAACAAACAATTTTGTATATTTTATTTATCTGATAGAGATATATATATATATGAGATAAATAAAATATACAAAATTGTTTATATATATAAAACTGGAGTTAATCAGAAAAGGTTCTTCAACTATCACCATTTAACTATACTTCAGATGTTTATCAACATTTTAAGTAAAGCTACTTACTGATACCAATTCAATAAATTGGCATATCGGAATCATTCTGTACACCTATTGTATATATTGATATGGTTATATCTATACTATTAAAAATGAACAGTTTATAAAACAAGCAGATTTCAATATACTAATACTCAGTATCAGTTAAATCTCTTAATTTTACAAGAAACAACAATTAAGTCTCAACAGTCTTCAGTTAAACATAAAATAACAGCTTATCTCACCACATATATAACTTTTACATAACAATTCATAAATACAGTAGAGCATCGATTATCCAAATGTCGATCAACCGAAAGCTTTCCAGTTGGCAAATTTAAATTTCTGCTAGTGCTGTGGCATGGCAATCTTTGGCTATATCTTGGGCTACTTCAATATTATTATTGTTGGTGTGCAGCACTGGTGCAACCATGAGCGGGTACTTAAGGATGTGCCAGGATTTGAACAAATTACAACATGGGATAGGTTAATATATTTTTACACACATAATCGGTTATCCGAAAAATCGATTTTCCAAACCCCAATCCTCAATTGATTCGGATAATTGATGCTCTACTGTATTTGCAAACCAATAATAAATTCAAATTTTATTTGAATATACTTATAGTATAAAACAACATTTTTATAAGAAAACCAATTTGTTTTATATATAACATTTTTGCACCAATCAATAATATATTGAGAAGTCAGAGCTAAATTCATATCAAGATTTAAGGAATTTCTTTTAAAACTTAAATATAAGCATATTATAATTTAAACTACCTACTTAAACAGGCATACCACAAAGACTAATATACAGACAGTAAAATCAAGCTAATAGCATCTACAATTAGCCCAAATAATTGATTTTGACAACCAACAAAAAAATTGGCTCAAAAAAATTACTGATATTTAGTACTCTCAATTTTGCATCAATCAGCATTAGCATCATCATCACTGGCAGTTACTATTATTTATCTTTCATAATTTTTTATTAATATACTCAAATTAACTTCAAACAGAGAAAACTTTATAAACTCTCACTCTGGGTATCAAAATTTTATAATTTTTGTTAAATATCATCAGATTAGCGTTAGACTGATGAAGCCACCTAAATTTAAAATTCAAGAATTCAGTGCTACAAATACAGCAGAGCGTCGTTTATTCGAATCAATTGGGGACTGGGGTTGTTCGGATAACCGATTATGCACGAAAAAATATATTAACCTATCCCATCCTGAAATTTTTCTCTGTTCCGTGTCGCTTTGCGTTGAATTTTCGTCGATGTTAAGTCTAACGTAAACTTTTTAAAATAATAATTGTGACTATTGTATCGTTAAAAATTATTTCTTTATTTTGTACAAACAAAATAAATATATTGAAAAATAAAATTTTCGCTAGCGCCACAGCACTAGTGAATATTAAAATTTGCTAACTGGAATTCTTTCGGATAACCCACGCTCTACTGTAGATATATCATATATTGATAACATTAAAACTAGTTAATTTGGAATAAATAAATTTAACTTAGAAGAACCTAGATAATTATTTTACTAAACTTCCTGACATTAATTATTATTCATGTTATCAGTTGATAATATGAATAATAAAGTTAGGAAAATTTATTAAGTCCAAATTCTTCTATCATTAATTCTCAAATCATTAAATAATTTGCTGAGTACAATTCTATATTTTTTAGTAAAATTAATATTTAGTATTAATTTTCAATTATCAATGTGCACAAAATACAGTAATACCTCGACTTACACGAACCCGGAGTTACGCGATTTTCAAATCTCGTCAATTCGTCTTTTGTTTGAGCACCAAGCAACTCTTGATTACTCAATCCCTCCACACTATTGTTCGGCTTACATGTTCAGACGTGTCGTGTGGAATCGACACATAGCCACAATTTATTTTGTGTTATTTATTTCTGTGTTTGTTGTATCTACGGAGACTTGAGAAACTCTATGTGGTGATTTCTTCTAACTGTGAACGAATCAAAAGACGAGATAAGATTAACGAGAACATTTATCAGCTTACATACATCCAACTTGGGTTTTACACAAATTGCGAAATTATACCCCGACTTACACGGTTATCGCTCGGTCCCACCTATCGCATAAGTTTGGGGTATCACTGTATAAAAATAGAAAGGACATAAGCTGTTTTTCTCTCTGATCCTTCATTTTTACTCAAAATAAATTCTTGATTAAACTGAACTAATTAATTCTGACCAGTCAAAAATTATAAAAATACAAAAATTTCATATCAATAATTTATAACATATGTATTGTAAATGAAAACAAAATTGAATTATACATACCCCCAAGTAATGTAAGGTTCTGCAATACGAAGCATATTAATAGTAGCCTTGTTTAATTTAATAAACACTCCATTGTTGATCTGGCGTAAACGAAATAACTGCAATACCTTACGTGGTTTTGGACTCACACCATTTATACTGAAAATAATACACAATTTGACTTTAACAACATATAAATAAAAATTTTTAAATTTTTTGAATTAATTGAATATAAGTTAATATTTTAAGAATAAATGAATGGAAGAGACAGATTAAATATCATATAAATAAAAATTATATTGCATTTTAAATAAAACATATTATTAATGAAAAAAACTACAAAAAAATTATTATTTAATGTTACTGAAGGAAAACAAAGTACATTATAAAGGAGAACAATAGTATAGCTAAATGATTCAGCAATAAAAAATAACCAACACACAAGCCTTATACAACATACAAAATATGCATGTATAGGCTTTCCCTAATGACACTGCAAATGTTAGGCTTTTGGTTTAATATACTGAAATATAATAAACCAAAAATAAAGGGTTGATCAAAATATAAAGCACTAGCCATGCCCACAGTTTCGCCCGTATGGAATTCAATTTGTGACTATAACAGTATCAGTTAGATGATATCTTTTAATTTATATGAATATTTTAGGAACGCATATGGGACAAAAGATATTCATTATTTTAAGCAACAACAAATAGGCAAATGTTCAGCACAAGTTCAAACATGTACACTGCATATCTCACTGACCACGTGACTGTACCGCGCAGTCACCTACCTCGTATACATATGCGTCTTGCCCCTCTCCACCCGCTGACACCAAAAATATAACGCTTACCTAGATGATGTCTTTTAATTTATATGAATGTTTAACAGAATAATAGACATTTATATAATAATAGAACTTTAGAATGACAGCCTATGTCCACCCCGAAGGTGGACATAGGCTGCCATTCTAAATATTAGTGAAAGAATTTTTGAAATTGGATGAGTAGTTTCGAAGATTACCTCCTACATCCAAACTTACAAACTTTACCTCTTTATAATATTAGCACAGATACAGATTTAAACATCTGTATCTGTGCTAACATCTTTCCAAACCCGATTCCTTAGTATAAAACCACACCAACTGTCATATATGATCAGGCTATTTTTCGGCAATTATAATTTTATTTACTAATTAATTTGACCTAGAGGGAGCCGTTAGGTGCCATCTTGTATTAAATTTAATAATTATAATTTAATTAAATAACAGGGCTTAAAACAGTCATAGCAGTGAAAAAAAAGAGTTTACACTGAAAAAAGCTAATAGTGTTAAAGTAAACTAAAAGACTATTAAAAAATCATACAAACACACACACATTTTGTATCAATAACATTGCATATGATATTAGATTGATTTTTAACTAGACTGAATAAATTAAATATGAAAATAGTTAGGCTGAGTTTATACTTCAGAAAAGTGATCAGTAAGACTGCATTAAGTTTTCATGTGCCCCGTACGAAGTTCCTACCGTTATATAGCAAAGGAAATTGAAGAGAAACATAACTACCAGAATGTGTCTCCATATAACATGTCAAATTTCAAATGCCATTTATTTCAAGGTACATTTTTTGATTTCTTGTTAAAAAAATTTGTAATTAAAAGATGATTTTCTTTTGTTTAAGTCGTGCTGCAGTTTCTGCACTTCTCATTTTCTCCTCTTCATCATGCTGAATTTTCTTTAGACCAGAGTAAGCAATTCACTATAAAGTTTATGTATTAAAGGATCGTTGCACTGAAAATACCCAGTAAACTTTGTGACTAGTTCAGCACTAGATATTCCCAAATAGAGTTCAGCATTGATGGTAGAACACTTCAATGACTTTGAGATCATTTATATGAAACACTATTCAAACCCGTTGAATGTTGTTCCCGAAAATATTCGTGTTGACCTCATTGACCTGCGTGGGCAATCCCGAATATTTTTGTGTTTGCATCAGAACGTTTTTTAAACATCAGATGTCGCTACTTGTATGTTGTTTTGAAATAAGTAACGCATATCAGAAGAACCGTTATGTTAACTAGTTTCTGCTCAGCAGGTTATCGAAATTCTAAAAATAGTTCTTTGTTAGAAATCACAAAGAAAATCAGACCACTTCGTCTCTGTCTTTCGACATGGCAGCAAGTAGTAGACACAGCACTCTAAATAAGTCAGAAGTTATCAAATATTTATTCAATTTATGTTCTGATGAATCTGAATTTCCAGATAGCAACGATGATTACATACCAGATCAAAATGTAAGTAATGACAGTGGTGATTTTGATCATGATTTACCATCTACTCGTAGATGGTAAATCACACGGCAATACTAAAAGTAATACTGCTAAACGTCCACGATTGGGGATGGACAATGAATGGATTCGTACAAATTTCAGACGTCCTCAAGTGAACAGTTTTACGGGACCATCAGGAATACTATGTAATCTACGGAGTGATGCTATACTGTTCGACTGTTTCAGTATATTCTTCGATGATGAACTTGCCGACAAGATTGTTTCAGAAACAAACAGGTATGGTGATAGTTTGCTAAACTGTGACAATTTACGAGAGAATAGTCGGATAAAAAACTGGAAACCAACGACAAATCCAGAAATTAGAGAATTTCTAGGACTTATAATGGTCATAAGCATAATTAGAAAACCGCGCCTAAGCATGTATTTTACGATCAAAGATCTTTTTTTGACACTCTTTTTTCAAGTGCGATGTCGAGCAACCACTTTCAACTTTTATTGTCCTGTCTGCATTTTATGGACAATAATCAAACCTCAGGTGGTGATGATCGACTGCATAAATTATGCAGTATTATCGATCATTTATGCCACAAGTTCAAAAATGCATATCTCCCAGAGGAAAATATCTTTGTAGACGAAAGTCTTATGCTATGGAAAGGGAGACTGGGATTTAGGCAATACATACCGAATAAGCATGCTCGTTTTGGAATGAAAAGCTTCGAAATTTGTGAGTCACAAACAGGATATGTTTGGGACTTTATAGTTTATACCGGAGCTACTACTGAATATGGAAATTTTGAAGGTTGGCAAGGAGAGAAGGTTGTGCTGACCTTATTAGAACTGTTGTTCGGTAAATATCACAAGGTGTTTTTGATAGGATTTTTACCTCACCGACCTTAGCGAAAACACTTCCAGACAAAAAAACTTATATACGTGGAACTGTACGCGGATAGGCATGTCACGTAATTTTCCTGATCATAAATTGAAAGAAGGGGAATTTATCACCTGTCAGAAAGATGAATTGTCTGTGTTCTGCTGAAAAGACAAAGGGGATGTGGCAATTCTAAGTATGATGAGTAACAACAAATTCTCTGATTCGGGTAAATGTGACAGATCTGGGGAAATAATAAGGAAACCAAATTGTATTTTGGATTATAATCACAACATGGGTGGTATTGATCTCTGTGACAGAGTAATACACAATTATCTGTGCATGAGAAAAACAGTAAAATGGTACAAAAGTTTTTTTTTCATATGATGGATATTACATTATATAATGCTTGTATTTTATATCAAAAACATACGAAAAAACAAATATCATTTCTAGATTTTTGTACGTCTGTAATCAGAGAAGCTAAGTAAATGTCTGCTTGTGTGATACTTCTCTATCACACAAGCAGACACCTACCCCGCTGCTGTTGACCATCACATGAAAATCTGTTATGTTTATCCGAATGGCATTTTCCTAGTCTCATACCACCTACAGAGAAAAAAAAGCATCCATCCAGAGTATGTAAAGTATGTTCGGCTAACAAAAAACGTGCAGAATCACATTATCAATGTGTACTGTACAGTGTAATGTTCTACTGTGTGTTGTACCTTGTTTTCAGATATATCACCCTAAAATTAACTTTTAAAATAAATATTTTACATTCCCTAATATGCCTATTTTGTGTGTAAGAAATATAAAGTAATTCGGAATAATATGATAGCCACAATTATTATTTTTCTAAAACGTATGATCGTGTTAGGCTTAACATCGAAAAATATTCAACGTGGAGCGACATGCGACAAAGAAAATATTCAACATCAAATAGGTTAAGCTGGAATTCTTGAGGAATGTGCTTTAGAAAGTATGAGTCTTTCCCACTGTTCGATCAGTCATTTGCTGCAGGACCAAACGTCAGCCTGTAAGGAACCAAGTCCGAACGTTATTTTTATTTACTTTTATTTTGCTTATTATTCTATTTTTTGTTTGGGGCTTATGTTTTGTTAGGACGAAGGTTTCCTCACCATTCACCTTAGTAACTTAAAAAAAATAGAAGAAAAACCAACTCACCGACAAAAGAAAAGCGCCGTAGAAAAACTCGCGCACACTTGCGCTTCCCGAGCAGAAAAAAGTAAGTCCGCACCGACGAAAAGGGGGGGGACCCACAAGCACGAATTAGGGACTCGCTAAACCTTAAAGAATAAAAAAACGTCCCGAAAATTGTGAAAAAGAATAATGTAAAAGGTTAGAGAGTATTGTCGGAAAATAGGCTGCCAGACAAACGAAAAAAGTTTATTGTTAGCGTTAAGTATGTAAATGAGGAGAGTGATCTCATTCAGAATTGTGACATCACCTCACACTATAAATCCCGAGTCTCAAGTGAAGATGAACGAGGTGAACTCCTGATAGCAACGAGCTTTGGTGAGCTTCGTAGCAGTGAACGAGAGAGGTGTCCGATAGGATCAAATAGTTCCAAGGCGATTTTGAAGTTATTCAATTTATGGATCGACGATTATAGAAAGTCTTGAGAGTTTGAGGAAATAGGTTCCTAGTATATTGAGGTGACGATTAGGATCTTTAATTTATAAGAATTATTGTTTATAAGTTAAGTCTTTGATTTTTGTCGAATTCCAAAGGGGAATAGAATTAAGTTAGAAATAGATTGATTTGAGTTTGTCGGGTTGATTCTTGTTGAATTTCATTGAATAAATTATTGTTTGATTTTTACTAAATACTGTATATAGTTTATTACTAGAAGTTTAATTAAATATTTGATTTTTGTTATTGACAAACTTTGTCATTATTTAATTCGGTGCATGCTTAAAGTCCAGGCCTGGCACGCTAACGCGAATCCGCGTAAAGTACCCGTTAGGGAACGGCTATTTCTGGCACGCAGTAGTGTCGATAATCGTTGGAAAAGTCGGAAAAATAATATAGTACTTTACACTACATTGTATGTCTCATCATAAGAAATGCTATATGACAATTGTGCATCATCTATTATTTGATGGAGCCAAAGTTTCAGTGATTAAGTATCTCATTTTTTGATCTGACAATGAGAATTCTTTTGGAAGATTGTCTGCACACTTGGCATTGATTGTCTCCTTTATATCATGACAGGATGCAAATGAATAATTGCATCATGGCAAAACAGTATGTTAATATGTAAATTAGCAGATGTGTAAAATAGAAGGTTAAGAATAAGAATTTGTAAATAATATATATATAAAAATAAAAATAAAATGCATAATCAAAATACAGTAGTCTCAAAAACTCGGCACTCGATAACCTGGCAGTCCGGATAACTCGGCCACCCCCTGGCAGGGCAAAAAAATCCTTAGTTAATTAATTTTCATTATAGACAGCTTTATGCCTCAAAGTATTTTTCTGAGATCTGTCTTATCAGGTAAATTACTGTGCACAGTGTATTCATTAATACTAAACATTGAACCTGTTACCGGTGTAATTTGCGTGAAAAAATCTTCTTTCCACAAACGTTTGAGCTTTCCAACTAGCTCTTCTTCAGGTAGACAAAAAATTCCGATGAAACACTTCGAAAAATGGAACATAGATATTTAAATAAGAAACCGAATATAAAAATAGAACGCAGATGTTTAAACAAAAAAAAAAAAATATGTGAAACTCGCATAACGAACGATCATTAAGACGGTCATGCACAATCGTGCGCTGATGTTGCTATTTATAGATCGTTGTTTATGAAGCCTGCCACACTATAGAAAGATTAATCTCATCCTTCCGATTTATACATGTGGTTCGGTGGTTAGCCTTACAGATGGATATAGATTTCCGCCATTTTAGTTGTTCCAGGTGGGGCGTAAAATGGCGGGAAGCTATATCCATCTGTAAGGCTAACCACTGGACCACATGTATAAATTGGAAGGATGAGATTAATCTTTCTATAGCGTGGCAGGCCCTCATAAACAACGATCTATAAATAGCAACATCAGCGCACGATTGCGCATGACCATCTTAATGATCGTTCGTTATGCGAGTTTCACATATTTTTTTTTGTTTAAACATCTGCGTTCTATTTTTAGATTCGGTTTTTTATTTAAATATCTACGTTCCATTTTTAAAAGTGTTTCATCGGAATTTTTGTCTATCTGAAGAAGAGCTAGTTGGAAAGCTCGAAAACGTTTGTGGAAAGAAGATTTTTTCACGCAAATTACACCAGTAACAGGTTCAGTGTTTAGTATTTCATCTCTGGTGTCAGAGTGAAGTTTAATGCATTCATTAATTTTCATTTTCATGTAGTAAAGGCTGTATGCATTCATAAAGGACGTACTTTTCCTTTGTTTAAGGGTATTTGGGCAGTTTATTCTCTGTTGTATTCTCAAGTAAACAATACATACAAGTACAGTAGAGTATTTTCTGAGGAAACACTCATACTTATTTTTTTTAACCCCATTCCCGATAACCCGGAATTTTCACAAACTCGGCCACCCTTCGGTCCACATTAGGCCGAGTTTTCGAGAGACTACTGTATTAACATAAATTTAGAAAGTAAAGATTAATAATAATATGAATTGTAATGTACAGTACATTAAAGATTTATGGAAAGGAAAGGTGTAAGTGTGGCTCATAAGAGCATAACTAGAACTAAGAATGTATAATGTTGTTTTGACACTAAAAATTACAAGAAAATCACTTATGAATATCTGTATATGTGATGTAACTTAAAGAATCTAGTATGTACAGTACATATTAATGTTAACTCTATTTTATAGTAGTCCTATGCATTTTTAGAGCAATGAGAATGCCATGTGTTTGTTTTATACACTCTGTTAAATATGAAACAACAGAGAAGTTTATTTTTTAAAACATATTTTATTGAAGTTTTATAATATTGTAAAAATATAATTCTGCAGCTGACAGAACAAGGACAACTGCCTGAAATGCATATCAGCACTTAAACAGCAGAATAAGATGAATGTAAAGTCTGTATCTATTGAATGCACTTCATTGTGCAATACAGACAAACAGAAATACATACATAACAATAATACAAATTTCTGACATAGTAAACAAAAAAATCTCAAAAGATTTTAAATTAGAACAACTTCTTAGGATTACTGGAATGTATACTTCACACTTGAGAACCTTAAGAGTCCAGTAATAACACTTTAATGGAAAACTAACATTTTCAACTGTACCTTGGGTAGATTGAAAACGTTAAAATTAAAGTGTTATTACTGGACTCTTAAGGTTCTCAAGTGTGAAGTAAAAAAGATTTTATTATTTTTTTTTACACAGAAAGATTATTAAATATAGTTATCTCAGACTGATTTTGTCTGCATAAATTGCCAAAAAGAATCGTGACATCAGGCGAAATGTCTCTTTTAAGCAATATCAGACGCAAATTACATCATCACAGATAACTAATTTAATAAAATGTAGAAATGACAAAATTCAATTAGGAAAAAGAACTTCCTCAACAATTTTTTTTACCTTCTGCAATCTTAAAAACATTATGGTTTAGTTCATTTAGTTTAACCCTTTTCTGTTGTTATAGTAATTATGTGTCTGTTCAAACATAGTTCAAATGTTTAAATATTCTTATTTGAATTATTCTTCTATTTTAAAAGTTCTATTTCCCTCCCTCGAGTTACCTAAAGACAAGCTTTCAATAAAAACCAAAAACATTTGTTTTTATTAAATTCTTTGTTTGCTGGAAACTTGAAAGATGTCAGTAAATTCATTTATGCATACTGAGAATTGATATAAAATTTAACATTTTTGTTCTTTAGTCAAGTAATGTAATGCTTGAACTATTATGAAAACAATAGTCGTCAGAACACAATAATAGTCAATTATGAAAACATTGAAGATGCTCTTCAATGTTTTCATAATTGACTGACATCTTGATTTTATAATCAATATATCCTACAGTATCACATATTTGGCCAAGATTTAATTCTTTATATAAAAATAAACAAGTAAATCAATCTGATTAGAATGAGTTTTTTCTTTAATAAATAGCAAGGAAAGGTAAAATAATAGGTATATCAGAGAATTGTTTTAAGATTTATTATCAGTAAGTGATTTTACTTATATGCTTGTTTTATATATCTATATACTAGATCACAAAACATTTTGTCAGGTAAAAAGGGGTTGTAAATGAAAAAGGAGTATTGAGATAGAATAACATTATTAAATTTTCATGTAATTCTTTCCTTTAAATACTTAGAAAGAATTTCAATTAAGAGAAAAAATGAATATTTAAAATAAATTTCTACCAATAAATATTTATCATAAGCTTCTGATTTTTTTTATAATACAGTGCTCCACAGAAGTGTAGAACCGCTGCAAATTTACTATACAAAGGTTAGAAATTACATGTATGATGTAGCTACCTTACTTATATTGTTCAGGATTTATAAAAACATAATTTGTCAAAACTCATTGTTTCCTATATTGCAGCAAACAGCAGAAATTGTAAAAAAACTAATTTTAAGCATCACAAAAGTATATAATCAACTAGTAAATGGATGCAAAAAGAATTATATACTCAAAATAGTTTAATTTAGTAATTTATTTGCACACCTCCTTTACTGATAACACTGAAAATGCAGTTTGGCATACTATCAACAAGGTTTTTTTAAGATCGCTGCCTCAAGAGAGTTCCAAGCAGTGACAATTGCTTGTTTTAAGTGTTCAATATCGGCATACTGATGATTTTGGTCATAAATTAGGTCAACCAAGATTCCCCAAATGTTTTCTACAGGGTTGCAATCAGGAGAACAAACTGGCCAATTCATTTATTTTCAAACCACTTTTTCATATCTTGTGATACATGGATAGATGCATTATCCTGTTGAAAAATAAGAGGAATTCTTTTGAATCTATGTTTGTATGGCAGCAATTTGTTCTCCAGAACTTGCTGATGGTCAGCACTATTCATGCAACAGGTAACAAATGCTAAATCCAATTTTCTCAATTCAGAAAAAGCACCCCAAAGCATAACACTCCAACCACCAAAGTTCCTTTGCAAAAAGTACTTGAGCATATTTGGTAAATCACACCAGCAGAACACTAAACCACTTGGCCCATACAAATTAAGTATTTTTTTCCCACCTGAAAAGTTTATCTATACGACAAAAAGGGTGTTATTTCTTGTGCTAGCACGACAGGTCTAAAACTTATCTTATTCCATTGAGTGACCATAAATTTCCTAGCAAAATTGAGTTGGACAGCTTTGTGCTCAGGCTTAAGATCAGGGCACTTCTCATTTGAGAACAAACAATGTTGTTGTTACTGTGTAAAACCCTTCAAACAGTTTTGCAATGTGCTTAAATACCCAAATTTTACACGTGGATGCTGTGGAATTAGAAGCTGCATTAATAATTCATCTGCAATCTTGCAGGGTAAGCTTTGAAGGACATCCACTTTAATTCATAATTTGCAGGATTTGACAAATAATGCCAAACAACCTTTTTTGAACATTTGATGCTGTTTGCTACTGCCTGCTAACTTAAATCAAACCTACAATTTATCCTTTATTAAAATCTGTTAAATTGGTACCATGAGGCATGATAAAAAAAAAAAAAAATACTTTTACACTTCAAACTTGCGAGAAAGATAGTGGCTCTATACTTATGTGGCAGTATGTAAATTGACTTCCTTGCTATTTCACACTCAGTCATGAATTAGTTTCCCAAAATTGTGTTTTTATAAGTCATGTGCTGAATTACACATAAAAAAATCTATTTCTATCTATTAGTGCATGTTCTGATCTTAATTTATTAATTTAAATACCCTTAAGCCCATATCCCAAGTTAACTTGTCATGGACTTTAAGGGTCCATTAAAAAATCCTTGACTTATAACTTTTCTGAAAATGTATGGACCAGCACATATACATCACTATCTACAATCTGTGCAAATTTTGACACGAAAATATTTTATGACGATTTATTAATTAGGTAATTAATCGCGCTATTGTTTTTTTATGGGAGTTTTTTAATCAAATTAATTAAATCGTTCTAAACTTCTATTTCACCAATTTGACTTTGATAAAATTTTTAAAAATGCTATTGGATGTTGTTTTATAACATCAGCAGGTTTTTTTGTTTATTGTTCAGTAGAATTTTTCCCCCATACCTTTTTTTTGGTCTCCTGGTAATTTAATAGCATTAAAATTGACAATATTGTGTTATATTTAAACAGATGTGGTAAGTTAGCTCCCCTCCTGCTTTAGACCAATATTCCCCTGAAGCATACATGAGAACTACGTGGGAAAGTGGACTCCAGCTGTTCTCAAGGTCAACCAGTTTGTAAACAATGTAGACTGCATGTGTGAAATTTCAAGCNTAAGAATAAATGAATGGAAGAGACAGATTAAATATCATATAAATAAAAATTATATTGCATTTTAAATAAAACATATTATTAATGAAAAAAACTACAAAAAAATTATTATTTAATGTTACTGAAGGAAAACAAAGTACATTATAAAGGAGAACAATAGTATAGCTAAATGATTCAGCAATAAAAAATAACCAACACACAAGCCTTATACAACATACAAAATATGCATGTATAGGCTTTCCCTAATGACACTGCAAATGTTAGGCTTTTGGTTTAATATACTGAAATATAATAAACCAAAAATAAAGGGTTGATCAAAATATAAAGCACTAGCCATGCCCACAGTTTCGCCCGTATGGAATTCAATTTGTGACTATAACAGTATCAGTTAGATGATATCTTTTAATTTATATGAATATTTTAGGAACGCATATGGGACAAAAGATATTCATTATTTTAAGCAACAACAAATAGGCAAATGTTCAGCACAAGTTCAAACATGTACACTGCATATCTCACTGACCACGTGACTGTACCGCGCAGTCACCTACCTCGTATACATATGCGTCTTGCCCCTCTCCACCCGCTGACACCAAAAATATAACGCTTACCTAGATGATGTCTTTTAATTTATATGAATGTTTAACAGAATAATAGACATTTATATAATAATAGAACTTTAGAATGACAGCCTATGTCCACCCCGAAGGTGGACATAGGCTGCCATTCTAAATATTAGTGAAAGAATTTTTGAAATTGGATGAGTAGTTTCGAAGATTACCTCCTACATCCAAACTTACAAACTTTACCTCTTTATAATATTAGCACAGATACAGATTTAAACATCTGTATCTGTGCTAACATCTTTCCAAACCCGATTCCTTAGTATAAAACCACACCAACTGTCATATATGATCAGGCTATTTTTCGGCAATTATAATTTTATTTACTAATTAATTTGACCTAGAGGGAGCCGTTAGGTGCCATCTTGTATTAAATTTAATAATTATAATTTAATTAAATAACAGGGCTTAAAACAGTCATAGCAGTGAAAAAAAAGAGTTTACACTGAAAAAAGCTAATAGTGTTAAAGTAAACTAAAAGACTATTAAAAAATCATACAAACACACACACATTTTGTATCAATAACATTGCATATGATATTAGATTGATTTTTAACTAGACTGAATAAATTAAATATGAAAATAGTTAGGCTGAGTTTATACTTCAGAAAAGTGATCAGTAAGACTGCATTAAGTTTTCATGTGCCCCGTACGAAGTTCCTACCGTTATATAGCAAAGGAAATTGAAGAGAAACATAACTACCAGAATGTGTCTCCATATAACATGTCAAATTTCAAATGCCATTTATTTCAAGGTACATTTTTTGATTTCTTGTTAAAAAAATTTGTAATTAAAAGATGATTTTCTTTTGTTTAAGTCGTGCTGCAGTTTCTGCACTTCTCATTTTCTCCTCTTCATCATGCTGAATTTTCTTTAGACCAGAGTAAGCAATTCACTATAAAGTTTATGTATTAAAGGATCGTTGCACTGAAAATGCCCAGTAAACTTTGTGACTAGTTCAGCACTAGATATTCCCAAATAGAGTTCAGCATTGATGGTAGAACACTTCAATGACTTTGAGATCATTTATATGAAACACTATTCAAACCCGTTGAATGTTGTTCCCGAAAATATTCGTGTTGACCTCATTGACCTGCGTGGGCAATCCCGAATATTTTTGTGTTTGCATCAGAACGTTTTTTAAACATCAGATGTCGCTACTTGTATGTTGTTTTGAAATAAGTAACGCATATCAGAAGAACCGTTATGTTAACTAGTTTCTGCTCAGCAGGTTATCGAAATTCTAAAAATAGTTCTTTGTTAGAAATCACAAAGAAAATCAGACCACTTCGTCTCTGTCTTTCGACATGGCAGCAAGTAGTAGACACAGCACTCTAAATAAGTCAGAAGTTATCAAATATTTATTCAATTTATGTTCTGATGAATCTGAATTTCCAGATAGCAACGATGATTACATACCAGATCAAAATGTAAGTAATGACAGTGGTGATTTTGATCCTGATTTACCATCTACTCGTAGATGGTAAATCACACGGCAATACTCAAAGTAATACTGCTAAACGTCCACGATTGGGGATGGACAATGAATGGATTCGTACAAATTTCAGACGTCCTCAAGTGAACAGTTTTACGGGACCATCAGGAATACTATGTAATCTACAGAGTGATGCTATACTGTTCGACTGTTTCAGTATATTCTTCGATGACGAACTTGCCGACAAGATTGTTTCAGAAACAAACAGGTATGGTGATAGTTTGCTAAACTGTGACAATTTACGAGAGAATAGTCGGATAAAAAACTGGAAACCAACGACAAATCCAGAAATTAGAGAATTTCTAGGACTTATAATGGTCATAAGCATAATTAGAAAACCGCACCTAAGCCTGTATTTTACGATCAAAGATCTTTTTTTGACACTCTTTTTTCAAGTGCGATGTCGAGCAACCACTTTCAACTTTTATTGTCCTGTCTGCATTTTATGGACAATAATCAAACCTCAGGTGGTGATGATCGACTGCATAAATTATGCAGTATTATCGATCATTTATGCCACAAGTTCAAAAATGCATATCTCCCAGAGGAAAATATCTTTGTAGACGAAAGTCTTATGCTATGGAAAGGGAGACTGGGATTTAGGCAATACATACCGAATAAGCATGCTCGTTTTGGAATGAAAAGCTTCGAAATTTGTGAGTCACAAACAGGATATGTTTGGGACTTTATAGTTTATACCGGAGCTACTACTGAATATGGAAATTTTGAAGGTTGGCAAGGAGAGAAGGTTGTGCTGACCTTATTAGAACTGTTGTTCGGTAAATATCACAAGGTGTTTTTGATAGGATTTTTACCTCACCGACCTTAGCGAAAACACTTCCAGACAAAAAAACTTATATACGTGGAACTGTACGCGGATAGGCATGTCACGTAATTTTCCTGATCATAAATTGAAAGAAGGGGAATTTATCACCTGTCAGAAAGATGAATTGTCTGTGTTCTGCTGAAAAGACAAAGGGGATGTGGCAATTCTAAGTATGATGAGTAACAACAAATTCTCTGATTCGGGTAAATGTGACAGATCTGGGGAAATAATAAGGAAACCAAATTGTATTTTGGATTATAATCACAACATGGGTGGTATTGATCTCTGTGACAGAGTAATACACAATTATCTGTGCATGAGAAAAACAGTAAAATGGTACAAAAGTTTTTTTTTTCATATGATGGATATTACATTATATAATGCTTGTATTTTATATCAAAAACATACGAAAAAACAAATATCATTTCTAGATTTTTGTACGTCTGTAATCAGAGAAGCTAAGTAAATGTCTGCTTGTGTGATACTTCTCTATCACACAAGCAGACACCTACCCCGCTGCTGTTGACCATCACATGAAAATCTGTTATGTTTATCCGAATGGCATTTTCCTAGTCTCATACCACCTACAGAGAAAAAAAAGCATCCATCCAGAGTATGTAAAGTATGTTCGGCTAACAAAAAACGTGCAGAATCACATTATCAATGTGTACTGTACAGTGTAATGTTCTACTGTGTGTTGTACCTTGTTTTCAGATATATCACCCTAAAATTAACTTTTAAAATAAATATTTTACATTCCCTAATATGCCTATTTTGTGTGTAAGAAATATAAAGTAATTCGGAATAATATGATAGCCACAATTATTATTTTTCTAAAACGTATGATCGTGTTAGGCTTAACATCGAAAAATATTCAACGTGGAGCGACATGCGACAAAGAAAATATTCAACATCAAATAGGTTAAGCTGGAATTCTTGAGGAATGTGCTTTAGAAAGTATGAGTCTTTCCCACTGTTCGATCAGTCATTTGCTGCAGGACCAAACGTCAGCCTGTAAGGAACCAAGTCCGAACGTTATTTTTATTTACTTTTATTTTGCTTATTATTCTATTTTTTGTTTGGGGCTTATGTTTTGTTAGGACGAAGGTTTCCTCACCATTCACCTTAGTAACTTAAAAAAAATAGAAGAAAAACCAACTCACCGACAAAAGAAAAGCGCCGTAGAAAAACTCGCGCACACTTGCGCTTCCCGAGCAGAAAAAAGTAAGTCCGCACCGACGAAAAGGGGGGGGGACCCACAAGCACGAATTAGGGACTCGCTAAACCTTAAAGAATAAAAAAACGTCCCGAAAATTGTGAAAAAGAATAATGTAAAAGGTTAGAGAGTATTGTCGGAAAATAGGCTGCCAGACAAACGAAAAAAGTTTATTGTTAGCGTTAAGTATGTAAATGAGGAGAGTGATCTCATTCAGAATTGTGACGTCACCTCACACTATAAATCCCGAGTCTCAAGTGAAGATGAACGAGGTGAACTCCTGATAGCAACGAGCTTTGGTGAGCTTCGTAGCAGTGAACGAGAGAGGTGTCCGATAGGAT
>NW_019386605.1:0-681 GCF_000671375.1 Centruroides sculpturatus | reverse complement strand
TCAAATAAAAGCATTTATTTTTAATTATTTTTATTTTTTCATATACTTTTTTTGTAAAAACACTTTTTGGAGGGGTTTTTATTTCGCGGAAATTTTTTTGGATGTTAGATTCGCATTTAAGCGGAAATAATTATTTCATACAAAAAAATAATTTTTTGTGGATTTCTTAGTTGCATTTGAATCGGAACATGGGTAGCAACGGAGTTAAGACACCAATTTTTTGAGTGGTTCTATACTTTTGTGGAGCACTGTATACTAAGTTTCAATTATTTACCCTCTTATACGAATGACAAAAGCCAATTTTGGTTCAGCAGGAACATAGAAATTCCCTTGATTTCTTGCAATTCTTTTTAAACGAATTTCATCTCTATCCATTCTTCTATATTCTCGAATATACTGTTCAGCTTTTTTAAATATCTGAACTCTCTTTTGCTTGAACAACTGAAATTAAATAGTAAATTGTAAGTAATAAATTATTTTTCCTTTCAAAAATAATTCACAATCTGCAAAATTAATAAGAAAACTATCATTTTAAACCTTCAATTTATATTTTTTTTAGTAGCAATTTAATGAATATATATTAGTGATGCCATGAATAGTGATTTTGCCGAATACCAAATACCGAACATTCGGCTACGCTCTTGGCCGAAGCGCCGAATATTCGGCGGCCGAATGTTCGGC
>NW_019386604.1:10453-30776 GCF_000671375.1 Centruroides sculpturatus | reverse complement strand
CTCCATAATATTATCAGTTTCTTTTTTAAATAAAAAGTTCAGAAAAGCACTTACAAAAATTCAGAGAACAGAAATCAACTAGCCCACAAAAAATTATTTAAATGCAAGGCCTGGATGAAATTCGAAATTTGGTATTAAAACGTTAACGAATATCTGATGGGACAGTTAAACTTTCACCTTTCATAAATAAACCCCAAAAACACAAAACTTAACAAGTGCCCGTCTGAAAAATTACTTGTCAGAAAGGTAAACAAAAAGCTGGAATTACAAGGGAGAGTTTCAAAATTCGGAGGAATATCATGTGATTGGTATTGGGTTGAGTGTTGATGCTGACGTCTCTTGCGTTCTGAAAGGTTTCAAATTGTTAACTGAAGAAAAGAGAAAATCAATCGGTATTCGTTATTTTCCATTGCTTTTTTTATGTTTGTTCAGTAAAGTGTTTGTTGTATAGTCATAAAAATCTTTTGCGAAAATGTTCATTATCTGATTTGTTTGCTATCCGAACTATTCGTTAACCGATAACCCACTATATATAGTCAAACTTGTCTGTAACAGAACCTGGATATAGCACAAACCTGTCCTTACCAGAAATTTTCTTTAGTCTCCTGTATATTCTGCAAAAATCAATATAAAGTAGCCTGTGTATAGCAGAACCTATCTAACATAGAAACAGAAATGACCATGACCCCATAATGGAAAATTGTTTTTCTGTGCCTTGCATAAAATGCCTATGCTTTTAAAAGTAAAACCATTATAGAATATTCCAATATGTGGCAAGTCAGTAGGAAAGCAGAGCTAACTCATTCAATAGATAGTCAAATTTCAAATTTAAACCATTAGAACAGTTTAAATTTGAAATTCAATTGACTATTGAGTGAGTTAATTCTGCTTTCAAGCCAAATGATTGCCAGATTAAATTAGGTTATATTACTGTTACTATTAATAATTAAATAGTGAGTAATTTGGTACTAGAGATAAGCATTAGGTTCATCTCTTATTAAATTTAATAATTATAATTAAATTAATATTTATTAAATAATTTAGAAAATTCTAGAAGAATTGGCTTGGAGTGGAACTTGAACCTGCAAGTGCTGCTTATCATGCAGGTATGTTGCCAATTACCAGGGCTGTGGAGTTGGAGTCGTGGGGTTTTGGTGTTTTAGCCAAAGTTGGAGTTGTCAAAAAATCCGCCGACTCCGACTCCTTTTTACTTCCCAACTTGTTATGTATACAAAATGGAAAAGTATTGGAATCGTGTCAAATTTGACCCTCCAAGTTTTTTTTTTGCAAATCTACATGTTTGGAGACCTCCCAAACCCCTCAAAAAAGTCAATAAAGGGGAAAAATTTGCACACGTGTGTGCATCTAATTTGTTTAATTTCTTTATTTTCTGTTCTAAGATATTAAATAATATTTCAGAATGGGTAAAGTTTAAGAAATGAAATTTGGCACTGTGGCTTGCATATAAAGGGGCATTAATACTATTAAATTTTGGTTCTTAATTAAAGGTCTACAGGGTGAAGACATAAAAGTGGTCATGTGTCATATCTCTTAATGAATATTTTACTCGTTATTAGCATTCAAAATTTAAAATAAAAAAAAAACTTGTCTCTACCTCCAAAGTCAGCTTTTTTGTCATTTTATAATAGTACAGTAAAACCTGTTAAGATGTTCTCGCCTAAGATGTTACAATGTATATAGGGACATGATTTAGTTCAACCACTTTGACGTTTAATAACTAACTCCTGTGTCCTCATCTAACTCCGATTCTGACCACTCTGACCACAAAAATTATTGTGGGGGCCGAGGGGGGGAGAAATTTAAAAAACTCGACAAACGATAATAGGCAATATATATCGTCATCGTCTCCCTTGTCGTTTGGATTGCCGAGCGGTAACAATCAACGACCTGTGGAAGCAGTTGAGTCAGAGATAGATGCTTCGTTTACAAACAACACAACTGTTTATTAAACACAAAAGAAGCTTACAAGATTTCCGCGATCTTGGAAGTTCTACGTCGGCTGCGGTCTCTGGGTCTTCCTCTCCTTTCCAAGATAGTCCCATTTTGAAGGAGAGTCCCTCGTTCGCGAATGAACCATTCCATCACGTCTCGATGACTCCGGGACGATGCAGTCAACTTCCGTTGATGGAAAGATGTCGATCCGAGGTTGGGAGATGGAGACGAAGATGGGTGCGAGACACACACACACAACAACAGATCCGTCCTTTGGAACTTTCGGGAGAAGCCTTTTATTCTGAGGTCACATGATGACATCAGTATTTCTGGGTCTCTTTCAGTAACAAGTCCACCCTTGGTCAGAGTCAGATGGTAAGGAAAAGTCGGAGTCAATAGATTTTTATGCGACTCCACAGCCCTGCCAATTACGCTACCCACACCTCTGTCCAATCACTTGCTTACAGATATATTTAATTTAGATATAACCATACTAGTTACTCATGCCTCTGACTGGGGACAACCCAGCACATATGGCCTTCAAAGAGATGGCACCTAACACCTACATGTAGTACCAAATTATTTACTATTTAATTAGTAATAGTAACAGAAATATAGCCCAATTTAATCTGACAATTGTTTGGCTTTAATATAACTTTTGGGCTTAGAGATGTTTATATATATTCTGCTTTCAATAATGATTAGACAAATTTTGAAATTTAAACGTGAAAACTGTTGTAAACAACACTATAAATTTATTCAATTTTCAATTTTCTCAGTCAAGAGAACTCATAAAGGAAGATGTTATCATGGCTTTGAGGAAAACAGTACAGCTTCTGAAAACAATAAAGTCAAAGTTAACAAAGCTTGTGAGAAAGAGAAATTGTGAAGCAAATTGTGGACAAATCTAAGATTGGCAAGACACAAGTATACAAGTTTTTGAAGCACAGATTTGTGTCCACTTCTTACATTTTTCGATTTCTTAACAGAAAGAAAAATATATCAATTTTTGACAAAATTTTGTTAAAACTTCAACAAGGATAAAACTGTGCCTTAAAGGAGTGTTTTTGACAATAAACAAGCAATCTAAAGGAATGTAATGCATCAGCTAATGATGACACAAAAACAAAGATTACAATAACTTCCATTGTATTGCGATTCCAATGTATATGTTACAGTAAAAGTGGATGGTCAGTGAATGTACACCTGCACAAAAATAATCAGTAAATCTGAACTAGTGTTCAATAGATCTGAATTTTTGGCTTTCCTCAAAAAATTGATCATTGAATGTGAAGTTCTTCAGACAAAACTGTTACTTTAAGGACAATTACATCTGTCCAATCTTGTGGTACAGGACAAGGCTTTTTTAAATGTTCTTGCACTGAAATGCCAGACTATGAAGTGTAAATGAAAGAATGCCACTTTATGCATTTCTAAATGTCATAACTCTTCAATTTACCTCAATAAATAATAAACCAGTAACAAGTTGCTCAACATTCCCGGCATCATTAAACTTTTGAGCATATCTGAAACGGTTTCTTAATATGAGGACGCAAAATGCCTCTGCTCCATGGACAAGGACCAGGATGCAAAACACAATTTTCTTTTGTCCAAAATATAAAGCAGAAAGAAGGTTTCTGGCAGGCACCCTGGCTGATGTTGGCTTCCACTGGCCTTGCCAGATGAAAGATTTCCTTACCAATCATAGGACTCTCCAGGCTTTTGAAACCTTCATCAGGGCAAGACATCTTGAAATCCACCAGATAACTGACCCTCCTGGTAACAATCAACTCAGGCTTGGCATCTGTGAAAGTCTGCTCTGGGACTATGTCTCTCTGGCTGCCTCTAATATTGTCTGCACCACACAGCATTGCAGGGTAGATCAACAGGCATAAATTGTGGCACTGTTCTTTGTTTTAAGTGTCTTAACCACCCTTTGGTCATGCACCACTGGACCTGAAGGAACAATGCCATTGTCCCTAGTCCCTTCACGGGAGAATTTTTTGCTCGCAGTTTTTGTACCCTCCAAGGCCACGGAGGTTCTCTCCCTTGATGGGGGATGTACGTACATACGTGTTTGTTTGTGTAACATTTGTAATGTTTGTTTGTGTAATATTTGTAATGTTTGTTTGTGTAACGTTTGTAATGTTTGTTTGTGTAACGTACATACGTGTTTGTTTGTGGCCCTTAACGGCTACCTTGCTAAAGGTAGCCATTAAGGGCCATTTTGCCCGGTTTTGGGCTTTTTTGTACAAATGGTTGCTTTCTTTTGTTCCCTCCAAAGGCATGGGGATTTGTCTGTCTTTCCCCTAATCGGGCTGTACATTCACACATGTATGTTTGTTGAGCTCCAAGGCAAGTCAGCCATAATAGGGCTCCTACTGCCTCAAAATAGAGGCAGTTATTCTGTATACCACTGTATTTCAGCTATTTATACTTTTTTGTATTTAATAAATGGCACTCGGTAGTCACTCTGAGATGTCATATTTCACACTTTCCTATCTACCTTTCTCTTCTCTTCACCTTCTCACTTCTACTATAACTCTTCATCTTTCCTCCAAGGCCATACCTATTGGTGGAGGCCTTCTAATCCTTTAGTAAATGTAAATGTTATAACAGCCAGGAAAGTAAAAATGTAAATTAAAATAAAACTTTTTTCTTTTTATTTTAAATTCTTTTCACAACCTCAGCATGTAAAGGTTAACAAACAGACAAACACACTAGTGAGAATATACAATAGCTATTGAACATGGATTTATTATTTTAAAACGAATGATTTGTTTCACATTCACTGATTACTTTAGTGAAAGTATCCACTAGTAATAGATCACATTCAATGTGCAATCCATTTTTACTGTTTTCTACATTCCTAGAATTGTAGACTTCCTGCACAAACAAAACAGTCAAGGAATCATACCTATATATGAAAGCTTTTGTGGGATAAAACCTGCACTTAATCAGCCAACTTCCAGGCACACTGCACACTCCGCTAAGCCTATCACATGTTTAACAAATAGCCCAGCACAGTGGTCAGACATTCTAACGATATTTATCAGTAAAGAATAAAGCTAACATGCAACCCTTTGCAAGACATTTGCCTCCAAATGTGGAACCCCAATTGCAGCAGTTCCAGTCATCATCTTGCTTGCAGACATCATGTTTACAAGGAAGTTATGTTTAAGGCACAGCGACCAGTGCCATTGACATAAATAATAAATGTATTAACTTCTACTGACCAAAAATAGTTTTTACCTCAAACCAGTACTACTGCCTATTCTCCTTGCTCTGCATATAATCGTGCACTTTGGTGCTTGCTATTGCTCACACCAAAGTACTCGTTTGGAGGCGAGCCCCCACACTCCCCTAAAACTATATAACATCAAGTACTCCACAGTCAAGTGGGCTACTCAAAGCCAGCATAATCACACAGGCTAAATCAGGGGTTGCCAAAGTGATTGATATAACATTATTGGGGGGGTTGATTATCAAGCTTAAGTTAAGGATAAGGAGGACCTTAGGACCAAGCTTATCTGTCTCACTGATTGTCAGTTACAAAAATTACAAAAATACAAAAATATACAATAAATGAAAAAAAATGCAAAATTAAAAGAAATGTATTAAAATAGTAAGTAATTTGTTTTACTTGTAATACAAACGTTTTGGTGGCGGTCAATGTGAGGTTTTAAAAACTTGTAGAGGGTCGACAATTGAAAAAGTTTGGTGACCGTTGGGCTAAATAGTTAAAAATGACAGTCTTAGCAAAGTACACAGCAGACTCTCTACAGCACCTAGAAGTAGCTGACTTCAGGGAGTTATATCTTGTGAAGTCATGTAGAGTACGGTTCTTTTGATCTTTTTACTCCTATAAGTATGATCTACAGCTCTGATAAGATCCAACGATCTCATTCAGAGGTCACTTGTACTTTTGAGTTCAATTACACCTTCAGACATAGTGTATAAATTAAATGTCTGCAATTGTGTATAGACAATTCATAATTAACTATGCATGGAGACAACTAGATGCTGAAGAATTGTTTATAATTCATTTAATACAATCTTTAACTACTTACCCAATTCATTTTGTTCATTTCCAGTTTTCAGTATAAATCCAGTTTTTTTAAGCATCTGTCCAAAAACATTATTAACTTCGTTACCTTTTTTAGTTTCTTTCGATTTCTGTTCATTCTTTCTTTCTAAATTTTATAATTATAATACAAAATTAATTAAAATTTATTATTCCATATTTTTATATATGTTTAGTATCAATAGTGTCTATGGTTACCTTTGAATTTTCGTTCCGAATCATCAAACGATTCATTTAATTTTCTTTTGGATCTCGCCATTTTTATAAATAATTCTTGTCTCGACTCGTCTCCTCAATGCTATGATACAATTTAAAAATTCGCGCCAGTTTACTATCGTCTGACAATTACTTACTCCACCTGTCGGTATAATAATCTATCAAAAAAGGTGGAAAAAAGTATACTTTTCTATAGAAATTCTATAAAATTTTATCTAATAGTAAATAAATATTATATAATGATATATCATATATTTTAATGTGTACAAATATATGTACTCACAAATTTATATTTTTAATCAAAGAGACAATATAGAACATGTGACATCTATGTTTTTTTATCAGGAATGGTGACTCGTATTGAGTCTGCATGCCACATAGCAAGCATAATTATGTTAAAAAAAATGTTTATGCATGCCAAAGTTGTAGATTTCAAATAATGATATCAAAGCCAATAATGATGTTTAAATTAAAGACGTGAAACGAACATGCTTTAATTAGAATAAATGTAAAGAAGGTAATTGAAAAATGATGATGTGATAAACCAAAATTGGGTATGTTATAGACCGGATGACATCTTTCAATGTGTCACAAGTTTGTCACTCCTGCTATATATCATAGTTGTATCTTGAACAAATACTTTTGTTTATCTAATATGATGTCTCAAATTCTTGTGAACAAAAAGATTTTTTAGATTAGGAAAATGACTGCTTTGAAACCAGGAATGTTTATCAATTACAGACCAATGTTGATTCCTGGTAATGACTCATCAAAAATAAGTGTGACTGAGAAAATTCAATAATTCTCTTTTGAAATTAAGATATTGAATCATCCCATCTTTAAAACATATTTAAAACAGGAATTTATAAGAAATTAAAAAGTTTAAATATTTACAGAAATAAAAATATTTATTTTTTTGATTGGCTATCATTTTTGTTCTCTAAAGTTTTTAGATTTGGTATTCTTTTGACTGTTTAGATAAATTTTTCAGAAAAAGAGGAATAGAACTATTAGATATCAGCATTTAAATTGAGAAATTATTGATACAATTTAATTGTGTATTTTAAAGTATTTTTAAAAATTACATTGTACAAAATAATATATGATAACATATACACTACATAAAGTATCTTTCATTTATGAAATATGTCTAAATTTTAATTTTTACTGATAAAACGTTAAATTTCTAATACTTTAACTATATGATTGTAACTAATTTGTTTGAAAAATTGTTGAAAGTTGTATTGTTCATAATTTTATAAAAAATCAATTATGAGTAATACAAAATTATTTTTGTTTGCTAGCATTTTGTTACTCTACAATCTATTTTATATATTATATTTCTGTAATTTTTTAGTTCTTTTCAATTGAAACAAAAAAGAATTACAGAAATCTTTTTTCTTATTAGAAAGTTATTAGAAAGTAGACATTAATATTCCTCTTTATTTTTACAATGGAAAATGTAATTATAAATTACATAAAATGTAATTATAAATTACATTTTATGAATTTTTATATGATGTAAAACTTTTGTACTTTTAAGAAAAAGATTGAAAATAAAAAATATTTTTCTTATAAAAAAAAATCTTACAGTAGATGTAATTTTATACAAACTTTATAGTTTATTATATGAACTAATATGATGTAATATTTAGTGTTAATTAAGTCTTAAAAAATAAAACTATTTAGCATATTATGATTTAAAATGTTTTCAATTGCATCTGTCATAATTTCCTTGTTTGTTTTAATATTACTTTTTGTTTTAATTTACATTGAGGAAGATCAATGCTTTTGTATTTATAGTAGAAATTTTTCTCTGTTATAAATTTAACCTTTTTCTTGTGGAAATTTCTGAAGATACGTTGAATAATAAATTTGAAAACTCAGATTTAATAAGCACAAGTTGGCTAGTGCTTATTGAGGGAATATTTGTTGGTATCTCTCGTAAATACTTGTTCTTTCTATTAAGTGCATACTAATGATTAATATGATGGCATTTAATCAAAAGCAAATAAAATTGCCTTTTAATTAAAACAAGATAAGTCAACATTTATAAATTAGTTTTCAATTATTTAAAATGGGAAATAGCAACTTAAATCACAGATAATAAATATAGCCTATATCTATGTTTCTTTTCTGTTATGATATGTATTTATCAGAATGATAAAATTTAACTTGTTTCAAAATACTGTTTTTTTTTATTAAGACTATTATAAAATATTTATAACATAATTGCTAGATTAAATTTTGGTATTTTATTGTTAATGATTTAATGATAATGCATATCATCATTACAACATCACTTACATAACTTAAAATCTGTTCATAATACCAGTAATGAAATTTACTGGTATTTGTTTCTGTATTATATTAATTAATATTGTAGAAATAATAAATTTTAGTTCTTTTTATATGCTATAATAAATGCAACATAAATTCAAAAATGTTGTATTATATTTCAGTGTTTGTATCCATGGGTCATTAGCCTGTTCATTTTTTCAAGCTAAAATTTGTTAAATTCTAGATTTAATATTTTCAGTGACAAATTTTAAATATAAATAATTCAGATAATAATGATAAATGTGTGTGTAAAGTAAAAAATCTTATTGTAGTTTTATCTTCTAAAAAAAACTTTGGTGCTAATTAAATTAATTTTTAAATTAGTTATACTATAATTTTCTTCAGCAGATAAGATTCATGTGTGTACAGGATGTTTCAAAATTAAAGCAGGAAATCTTAGGAAAAGGTGAATACAAAATGAATATTTAAAGAAACTAAAATAGAGAATTTGTAATAAAATAAGTTAGTCATATAACTACGGTTTAAACTTAAACTGATGCACATATACCAGTATGTTGTATAAAGTTTTTCTCTGTGCACAACAAGAGATTAATACAGTATCTTATAAACGGCCCTTTGATGTTCTAGAACAGTGGTCGCCAACCAGTGGTCTGTGAACCACTGATGTGGAGAAATTTGGATATTGATGAACTCAAGATATGCAAAACATGAAAGAAATGCAAGATGCTTGATTGCTTCTTCTCACTCATTGGGGGTTTTTATTCAAATCTAAAACCAAACATGAAATAACTGTTATCAATAAATTAATGAATAATCAACAATAAATAATGTTGTAAGCGCAATTGTTGCCCTTTGTGGAAAAGAGCCAAGAATCCATAAACTTATTTCAAACTATAATTAAACAAGTGCATTTTATATTAATAAAGTAAAATGGAACTTTTGTGGTCATTATTCTGTAGATGTTTGTATTATTTAAAAAAATTTATGATCTGCAGGATTAAAAATTGTGAGTTTAGTGGTCCATGAGGTCAGAAAGGTTGGTGACCACTGTTCTAGAATGTTCAGAGTCAGACAATTACAATTCAGTATTAATAGATATTGATTCCCATATGAAAAGTAACTGCTGATTCAACACAGCTTCTCTGACAATGTAGGAAAATCTTGCATGTTTATTTAATAATGTTGAGATTTTAACATTGAAGTTAGAATGTTTCTTTCAGTTTCACATTGTATTTTTAATCTTAAGAGAGCCTAATAATGTGTTGACATGATTCATTTGGAGACAGTTTTAGAATATCAAATAAATTTTTAATTATGTTTCTAACTTAAAAGAACAGTTTACTAGAATATATTAAAGTAAATATATTTTAATAGTAGTTTTCTTATCATTTATTATTTATTTAGACTAACTAAATTATTTGAAAATAATTGTTTATGATAATTTTATCTGTCTGCCCACATTTAAGTTGATTTTTTGCATAAGAAAAATTATCAAATGCTTCTTCATAAATACAGTTATTATGTAAGTTAGTTTTTTTTTTTAAAAGTGGCTTGATGAAGTCTATATAATAATCTTTTCTGACTATTTTAGTCTGTAAAGGCTAAACAAAGTAACAGAAGAATCTTGTTGGAAAGAAACTGACTTTACCAATTGGTGTAATTATGAAAAAATGCTAGAAAAAATAATGTATACCATTATCTGTCGGTATTATGTAAAAATAATTTATTTTGCAAGTACTTTCGACAGTACATAATTGTCCTCTTCAGACGGAATCGTTCATAGGGAACAAAACATTTGAATTCAAATATATACTGTCGAAAGTACTTGCAATATATATAATTTTTACATAACATATACTACTGTCTATCAGTGTTATCTTTTTCTATTAATATTTGGCATGTATAGCTGTTTAAAACTATATTACTAACATGAAAAAGCTTTTGTAAACATTAAATAAAATTATTAAAAATAAACTATATAAAAATTTATCTAAAAAATTTACATCAATTTTCAAATGGAATCTATTTAAGTGAAATAAAAGCTGTTTCAAATGATTGAAATATTTTGTGTATTGTTAAAGAAAATAACTAACTGTATTTCAAATATTAATTTCTTATTCAAAAAAAATTAATATTTTGAAAAATATTTATTTAAAGAAAATTTAATGATAGTTACTGCTTAGTGCCCGTAGGATAGAAAGAGATAAAAGTGAAAAATAGAAACTACTGGTAGTAACTATGGATGAAAGCAATTTAAATAGCTTCATTTACATGATTTATGATTTTATTACAGAAATATAAATTATGCATGATTTATTTTATAAGAATTTTATTTTATTATTTCAGTTTCTTAATGAATCATTTAGAAGATAGAATAATACTCCTAAACATTTTGAAATTTCTGTAATAATATGGCAAAATGTCTGTTGGTGGTGAAGCCCTTGTATACAACTGCCATTCTTTGGAACAATCACATCATAATATGACAAATTATTCACAAAGTGAAACATTGAATATTGATAATGTAGTTGATAATATTGATAACGTTGCAATGTTGTATCATGCTCAAACAAAGACATCACCTATAACTTCATGGGTGCCAGGGTCTTCGTGCCAAGCCTTACGCCATGCTGTTTCTACACTTAATCGTCTTGATGATTTCAACTGTGAAAAAATTGATTCTGGTTTTTTCTCTGAAGTATTTAAAGTAAGTGCTTTTTTTATATAATAATTCATTTATAAAATATACTTTTTAACTATCTGTACACCATAGTTGTAAGAATTTTCATTATTCTTTGTGTGGTACTTATAATGATGTATTATGTACTGTACTGTACATTCTATACAGTATTAAGAATAACATAATAATTTTTTCTTATGTAGTAATAAGTGAAAACTATTTTAATAAAGATACAAAAAAATAAATTTTTAGTTTTCTCTTGCCAATGATATCTATCTCAATGTTTCTTGTAAAACTTTAAATATTGAATCACCATGTCATATGACCATCATCCCTATTATTAGCCCACCAATTTGTTGGCAACTGGCTATCTTTTTGTAAAAAAAATATGGATTTGCTATGAGCAAAGTAATTCACATTGNGAGCGAGAAGAGGCGAGAAGCGATAAATATCAAAACCTGTCAGATATGTGCGAGAACCAGAAATTCGCTCTCGCCAGCGTTATTTCTCGCTTCTCGTTTGTGCATGGTTTTCCTTTGCGAAAACTAAATCGCTCGCAACCTCTCGCTCGCTCTAAATTCGCGTCTGCATAGTCGCACCCTTACTCCCAGGTTTCTCGTTGTAACTCCTATGCAAGGCCGGATTAACCCACTTTGGAGCCCTAGGGTACGTTCGTAAAGTCGAACGAGTTAAACGCGTTAGTAACGAATCGTTCTAAAAGTAGTAGTCTCGCTCAGTGGGCATGCTCTGCTGTGATGACGTTTCGAACGAAACTCTAACGAAGTTCACGAAGGAAACGGTTAGTTCACTACGTTAAGAAAATGGCGGCCGACGATATCGATGTTTCTAAATCTACTCGAGTGTTTAAACTGTGAATTAAAAGGTGAAATGATAGAAATAACTGTCTATCCGAAGCAATCTAAGAAAAATATTTCGGATAAGACTGCACTAGCAACATTCATATCTTCGATTTTAGAAACATCCATTTAGTTATAAACGAATCGTTCGAAAAGTCTAACTAAATAAGAATAACGATGACGTCATTCTCGTTTAACTCGTTCGACTTTACGAACGTACCCCTAGACACTTTCTTTTTACTGGGCCCCCTCCCTCTCCCACAAGAAATAGAGCACACAAATAATATAAAACAATAAATAAAACAAAACTAAATACTATGAAAAACTAAAACAAATCTTAATTTTATATATATATATATATAAATCTAAATTATCTGAAGAATCTTATTTACAAATGTTTTCNGTATCTGCAACGATCGGGACAGGCTAACCACTTTTAATTTAATAGGGATTTACACAATACACCTAGAAAATCCGGCAACGGGAGCTATTACAAGACATATAGGAGCAACAACAAGAATGCTTGCCTCCCGCCTTGCTGAGCATCAGGATGACATAGCCAAAGGAAGATGTTCTACAGAGCTCACTAAAAAAGTTCTCGAGCAAGGCTACAACCTGTTATGGCCCAGAACGGCAATAATTAAATGCTGCAACAATCGAAGGCTGGTGTTCATCTGGGAAGCGCTTCTCACGGCTACTTCAGAAGCGTGCAATGTTCCCACCCTCGATCTACCCAGGATGTGGATTGCCTTGTATCGGCGTCTAAAAAATGAAACGTGCCTAACATCATATCACCAATGTGGTAGCATTTCCATGCATGCGCCGCTAGCATTGTAAAATATGAAGATTCGAACATATCAAAAACGAGTTGCACATTCTTAACGGAATTTCTGGACACCTGGTTTGAATTTAAATATTCTGTTCCTTTGGAACATCCTGCATGTTTGTTTTGTTAAAATTTGTTATTTTCACCTGAAGACGATGGTTATACACTCGTCAAAAGTGCTTGTGTTAATACTAAAGGAACTTTATTAATGCTGAACTCAGTGAATTTGTATCCAGAAATTATACAAAGCTTGGTGCGAGTTTTTTAATTTAACTTTTTACTTAAAGATGGAAACTGCGAAATCGCTTTTCTTTTTATTGCTGAAGCAAGTGAAGCTGTGGCAAAAATTACTTGCCCAATTGCAATTTCTTTTGATGTGCAGAATAAAACAGGTAGTACCGAAGAGCATACAACTCAAACGCAAGGCATTCTCGGTATGCCTGCGAGGGATGCTTCTGAAGATAGAAAAATCCTTCTTAGCTAAGCTAATCAGGAATAAACGCAAGTGCCTTGCAGAAGCAGAACTACGAACTTATCAGACGCATCTGCAATTCTCTAAAGCGTGTGACCCTTCTACGCTATATATTGAATTAGGAAAAATATGGAGCATAGCATCTAATTCTATGCAGGTGATAAGAAAGAAATTAAGTAAAAAACTTCAATGGTTAACGAGATCATCACACATACAAAGAAAGGTGGTAACAACCACTTTGTATTATAATTATATGGAAGAGGACGTGCCCGTCGAAGTGCACGGCATACTACAAAGGGGACCCAAATATATCTCCCCTCCCAGCGGCATTAGTAGCATTGAAATCTTGCCAGGCAGCAGCCACGTACCCACAAATGGAGTTAGAAATTGTCACAAAGCTTGCGGTGGCGAAGCAAGTGTCCGGCGCACCTAAGTACCACGTAAACCACCAAGCAGTATAGCAATTCCTAGCTACGAATAACTTGAGGCTTCTGTTCTCTGAAAAGGACAAATGATTTGTTCTGTGCAAGGAGGAAGATTTCATCTTTAGAGCCAATGAGTTCCTATCGTAATCACAATCACAGATGATAAATGATGATCCAATACCAATAGTACTGCAAAGGACAAAGAAAATAACAGCTTTACCAGGAGTAGCTTCGACTCTAACTGCGTGCCTTGATCCTCCCACCAATGTAGCATGCCCTAGGCTATTCTTTCAACCGAAAACGCATAAAGCAAACTGGCTGTTACGCCCACTGGTAAACAAAAGATCGCATCCTACATATTTCCTTGAAAAGGCGCTCGTAAAGTTTTGCATGAACTTCTTCCGGAATCACCATATGTTACCCTGTCGTCTATAGCTGCCAAGTCCACCATTGCTTCCAATATGAGGGGTACACATGAAGATTCCTATACTTTCTACAAATTAGATGTGGTGTCCTTATATCCATCTGTACCTGTTTTTGAAGCCATAATGCTTGCTAACTCCTTGATCATCAAAAAGGGTTTTAGTATACAACAAGTGCTAGACATACATGATGCGCTGACATTCATCACTGAGCACAATTATTTCCTTTTCAACAAGAGCATCTACTTGCAGAAGCCAGGAGTTCCTATGGGCTCCCCGCTATCTGTAGTCTTGGCCAAGCTCATTATGAGAGAAATCAAGCTTAGAATTTTCAACTCCCCTCTTACCACCAGTTATCTGTCTCTATACTTACATTATGTCAACGATATCCTAATAGTATGGGAGAGTACAGAGGAGGAGTTTATCAAATTTGTGCAGCAACTCGCAAGCATATACCCTACTATCAGTTTCACTTGGGAGAGGGAGCATGAGGAATCAATAGCGTTCCTGGATCTGCATATACAAAAGTTGGTTGAGGGGCTGCAATTTGCCATTCATCGCAAATCTGATGTGTTACCGTATATTATCCCGGCAGAAGCTTTCCAACCGTCGCGGTACATCAATGCCGCCATTGCTGCACGCGTTAGAAGAGCATTACTGCTTCTGTCGACGCAGCTAGCAACAAAAATCGAATTAGACATCATCAGAGTAGTGGTATTGCTTGCAGGATTCACGCATTGCAAATATGAACATGTGCTTCATAAGGTAAAAGAGTCCCTATACCCATGTACCACGCTGTACAGAAAGGAAAAAGCATCCATGATCCAGTCATCATTGCCATATCTTGGACTAACCTCTATATGCATCAGCTGCATAATTCAGCGGTATAATTTCATACTACCAATAACGATAAATTCAACATTACTTTTCACTCAATTATTACTTTTTGCTTTTTATACATGCAAATTGAATTTTTATTTTAAACTGTGGAAATATATATTATAACATGCTAAAATTTATTTTATTATGGTATATTATCAAAATATTTTTCAACTTTTCCTATTGATCTTCTTNATCTGCAATTCATTTTACATAACATTTCCTTTGAACTAAATCAAATATTAAATATATAATTTAATATATAGGGTGTTTCAAAAAAAATGTTAACATATATTTAGAGAAATTGTGCATGTTACAAGTTTCCTTTTCTTTTGTTTGCAGTTGATTAGAGATTAGAATGTCAACAAGGTTGTCTTTGGAACAAAAAAGAAAAATTATTGTATGGATAAAGGCATTCCAATCACTCACAGTAGTTTACAGGAAATATGAAAAAAATTTTAACTGTGACTCATCATTAAGATTGACATTTATTGGATTTACTTGTTGGTAAAAACTGGCTCAATTACTGATGAATGAAAAGGAAACAGTGATTAACTACAAACAAGCTAATTCCTTGTAAACATTGCAGTTGTAATGAAATGAATGAAATGTTATTGCACAGCCTTGTGATACAAACCATGTAACAGAGTGTAGAAAGTTGTTTTCCAGGGGCAACTGTGTGGAGAATCTTAAAAAACCGATTTAGGAATGCAATCACATCATTTGCAAATCATACAGATGTTAAATGGTACAAGCAAAACTTCACAAGTTAATTCAAACACGTGATCTGCCAAATTATTGGCCTATTACATCACTAAGTAAATTATTAGAATTAGTTTCTCAAGTTGAGGCTTACATTTTTCTGGAACTCAATATCACATTTATAGTTTAGTTAGTAGCATTCACTGACAAGACAACTTTCCACTTTAAGAGGACACTTGAACAAATTACAATTGTGTCATTTTGGACACCATGAATCCTCATATCATGCATGAACACTAACAGTCCCAAAGTGAATCTCTAATGCACAGTCACTGCAGTAGGGTAATAGAGCTGCACTTTTTTGAGAATCACAATCAGGGGTTGTGACTTTTTTGTACATGATGAATTATGCAGTAAACCACCACCAATAAAAATTTGGAATACTGGATACTTCCTGATTGCTAGTGCTCCACCCCACTCTGTTGTGAGTGTCTGCATTTATCATAACAGAAATTTAAACTAAGCTTGATTGGAAAAAGTATCTAGCATGACCAGCATGTTCTCCAGATCGCATATCATGTGATTTCTGACTGTTGGGGTTGTAAAAGAATTAGTTCATACTACAAATCTACACTACGTGCAAGATTTCTAACAGATAATCAAAAAATGTGATTGCAACAATACCCAGAAAAATTCTTGTTTAGTAATAAGTTAACTTTAAGTTAATATAACTAGTTTTAAATTAGTAATAAGTTAGATTTAAGATAACTAACTTAAAATTAATTTATCGCTAAGTTAAATTTCAGTTACTAGTATATTCACTGCTTCTAGTTGTTTCAATTAGGTTACTCTGCTTCTTACAGAGCTTACTAGCTTAGTTTCTGTATTATTTTAGTATTAGTTTGAAGCCTTTACTTTAGTTTTAAGCATTACACTTTACTCTGTATGTAGCTTTTATGTAGCTGCACTACTTATTGGTGTATGCAATTCAGGTTTTCTTTTAGACCCACGGCTTTGCAGCCTAAAAACTGCACACCAACATTAATCATAGAGGGAGTGGTAACCATATGTACATAGGGATCCTTCCTTATTCTTCTTTCTATCTCATCACCCTCCTTTGTCCCTTCCCCTCTTCCCCCGGCTAAACACTTTGTGTAGGGCCATTGTCTATTGTTTAAAAAAATACCCAGAAAAATGTGTCTTGGAATCCCTGAGAAAATATAGAGAAGATTCAAAGAATGTGTTGATAGTAATGATAAACAAACGGAGACTCCTTATTAATATGATATTTTGTGTTATCAGTTTTGTTTCTGTAAACAAGTTACTTCCATATTACTGTTAACATTTTTTTTGATGCACCTTGTATAACTTTTTTATTTAACAATTATATTAAATAAAACACAAATTATTGACATTAGAACATTAATTAAGTACAAAACAAAATGTAATATCTTTAAAATCAGTTGGTTAAAATTTGCAATGACTCTGAAAATAAATTATAAAATAGATATTTTGTATTGGTTTTAATTTATTGTAAAATGAATAATTGCAGATTTTTTAAGTTGTACATTTTTGTAATTTTTATCATTTTAAAATATTAAAATTTCAAATATAAACCCTTCATTGTGAAAAATAAATTTTACTTTGGATAGAAGATTGACATATAAAATCTAAAAAAAGCTATGATTATAGAAAACAAGAATTCCACATTGAAAAAGTTTTTCATTTGAATATTTAATATTTAATTCCTGTTTGCTCATTGTTAAAACAGATTAATTAAATCAAAATATAAACAGTTTTTGGCAATTTTATTGTTGCTTATGTAATGGTAACATAAAAAAATTAGTTATTAAATTATAAATCTAGTTTATGATGGCTGGATGACCAAGATGGTTAGGGTGTCAGCTTACCACCCTGGGAACCTTCTTATTTGTTTTAAAAAATGAAAGTGAAAGGTTGACAGTAACCTCAACCTTTGCCTATGGTTATCATTCAGTACCCTGCCACCCACTTGCTTCTTTTCACCCCCTAGGTTTACTCATCGCTCACAGGGAAGCAGTATTGCCCACTTTGGGAACTATTGCAATAGAGCATTAATTATCTGAAATAAGTGAGGCAGACAATTTTGGATAATTGATCAGATTAGGTAGGAAAGAATAAAAAGATAAATACCTTAAATAAATTAAAGACCTTTTTAGTCTTTTTTATTTTTTTAAAGAAAATTTCATCATCCAGCGAAAATCTAAAATTAATTTTATTATTCATTATTTAAGTATAGAACTCATATAAAAACTAATTATTAAAGTTATTTTTGAAAGAAGTCGTTTATTTTGCTGTTTTACACAGGTTTCCTTTTTAATGATGATAAATTCCTGGTTTGCTTGATCATGATGAAAATAGCAAAATCTATTTTGTGTTGCATCTATAACCATGTCAACATTGTTTCTAATGCATCAAATGTATCTTTGTGTCTATGCACAGTAAACTATTTCATGTATTAAGCCTGTGATGAATCATGTTTTTCTATTTGTATTATAAAAAATAAAATCTAACAAATTAGATCAATAGTGAGCATGTGGAAAATTGCAAAAAATTGTAATTATGTAAAAATTACATAATTTTTTGAATAAGTACTCTGAAGTAAGATTTTAGTTAATTGATTTTTGATAGTCAACATATACATTATAATTAATTCTATTTACATATTCACAATAGTCTGATAAATTACAGTAGAGCGTCATTTATCAGAAAGCCAATCAACAGAAATTTCGGTTAACCAAAAACATTCCAGTCAGACTATCGTGCTGAATCGAACATTTTTGATACTAGATTAACTTCCAAACTATAATTTTTTTGTTTTTATATTTTTCAGCATATTTATTTTATTTGTACAAAATAAAGAAATAATTTTTAATGATACAATAGCCAGGATTATTATTTTAAAAAGTTTATGTTAGGCTTAACACCGACGAAAATCCAATGCAAAGCAACACGCAATGGAGAAAAATTTCAACATGGGATAGGTTAATATATTTTTTTGTACTGTACATAATCGGTTATCCGAACAATCCCAGTCTCTAATTGATTTGGATAAATGATATACTTTAAAAAAATCTATTTGAAATAAAGTTTGAGTTGAAAGCTTTTTCAAACTAAGTTGATGCATATCTGATTATACCATCAGCTTGCATTAAGCTACAGTATGACATAACTGGAAACATATTCATCTAATTGGGAGTTGAGGATTACACTTATACCAAACTAGCTGTTACCCGCGACTTCGCCCACAGTGGTTTTGCAAGCAAATCCCATTTATATTCAGTATTTCAACAATCATAGTAATTGTTATATAACACCTACTGATGAAAATAATAAGAATTGCCGAAAATTAAGCTAACTATTTTCAATTTGATTAATCGTTCTATAATAGAACCAATATGCAATAACAAATTTGAATTTAAAATGGTTTGAATATTTGGTTAAAAAATCTAAACATATAAAAATATTTATAACAATGTCTGAAATGTTATCAATATAATACACCTAAGTACTCAATGAAGACTAAACGTAGTTGAAAACAAAAAATCGCATCTAAAATAGTATAGTAGAAGCCGTTTTTCCGGTTAAGCCTTAATCCTCTCCCTCTCCCTCCGCGGGGGAATTTCGAAAAATCTCTTCTTAGTGTGCGTTTTCATGACGTACCCTAACTGTGTACCAAATTTCACCTCTTTAGGTTCAGCGGTTTGCTCTGGGCAATGATGAATCAGTGAGTCAGTCAGGACAAGCAATTTTATATATTTAGATGGATATTTTTAAACTATTAGTTTAATTAAGACCAAATTATTTAATTATCAAATTTAATTTAAACCAATAATTTTATCTAAGTACGAGACAAAATTTTGGATCATTATTTCAGTTTAATATAAATATAGATTGGAAAAGATCTAATAAATTTGTTTATTTAATTTGAGATAAAAATTAAATTATTTTCATTTATGAAAAATAATTTGATATTTAAATTTTAAAAATAAACAAGAAATTTCTATATAAACTTCTACAATGTTTAAAATTTTTCAAAGATATATTATTTATAATGTTTTTAACTGAAACCAAAAATTGAAATGATAAAATTTATTATAAAAATTAAAGTTTATATTTATCAAATAGCAAAAAACAATAAACAGTATTTTTTACTATTATTTGCAGATGCTTGAAGAAATAACTTCAATGCATTATTTTAATTTTTCAAAATTAAATTCATGCTTCAGATAAAAATAACTATTTATTAATTCAAATAACAACCTCATTTTAAAAGCGTATCAATAACAAGCTTTAATTTAATATATATATATATATATATATATTTTTTTCATTTGGCAAAATTTATTAAATTGAATCTGTTATTGATATATTATTTTATGTCTGGGTAATATTTCCAAATATTAATAATATTTAACTCAGTTATTTAAAAAATTAAAAGTACTCAATAAAATTTATTATTATTTA